>NW_025927490.1:0-129978 GCF_022837055.1 Prionailurus viverrinus
GAGCCATGGCGAGCAGCCCCCGGGCCTGGAGGCCCGGGGCGAGCAGCCCCGGGCCTGGAGGCCCGGGGCGAGCAGCCCGGGCCTGGAGGCCCGGGGCGAGCAGCCCCGGGCCTGGAGGCCCGGGGCGAGCAGCCCCGGGCCTGGAGGCCCGGGCGAGCAGCCCCGGGCCTGGAGGCCCGGGGCGAGCAGCCCCGGGCCTGGAGGCCCGGGGCGAGCAGCCCCGGGCCTGGAGGCCCGGGGCGAGCAGCCCCGGCCTGGAGGCCCGGGGCGAGCAGCCCCGGGCCTGGAGGCCCGGGGCGAGCAGCCCCGGGCCTGGAGGCCCGGGGCGAGCAGCCCCGGGCCTGGAGGCCCGGGGCGAGCAGCCCCGGGCCTGAGGCCCGGGGCGAGCAGCCCCGGGCCTGGAGGCCCGGGGCGAGCAGCCCCGGGCCTGGAGGCCCGGGGCGAGCAGCCCCGGGCCTGGAGGCCCGGGGCGAGCAGCCCCGGGCCTGGAGGCCCGGGGCGAGCAGCCCCGGGCCTGGAGGCCCGGGGCGAGCAGCCCCGGGCCTGGAGGCCCGGGGCGAGCAGCCCCGGGCCTGGAGGCCCGGGGGCGAGCAGCCCCGGGCCTGGAGGCCCGGGGCGAGCAGCCCCGGGCCTGGAGGCCCGGGGCGAGCAGCCCCGGGCCTGGAGGCCCGGGGCGAGCAGCCCCCGGGCCTGGAGGCCCGGGGCGAGCAGCCCCGGGCCTGGAGGCCCGGGCGCGAGCAGCCCCGGGCCTGGAGGCCCGGGGCGAGCAGCCCGGGCCTGGAGGCCCGGGGCGAGCAGCCCCGGGCCTGGAGGCCCGGGGCGAGCAGCCCCGGGCCTGGAGGCCCGGGGCGAGCAGCCCCGGGCCTGGAGGCCCGGGGCGAGCAGCCCCGGGCCTGGAGGCCCGGGGCGAGCAGCCCCGGGCCTGGAGGCCCGGGGCGAGCAGCCCCGGCCTGGAGGCCCGGGGCGAGCAGCCCCGGGCCTGGAGGCCCGGGGCGAGCAGCCCCGGGCCTGGAGGCCCGGGGCGAGCAGCCCCGGGCCTGGAGGCCCGGGGCGAGCAGCCCCGGGCCTGGAGGCCCGGGGCGAGCAGCCCCGGGCCTGGAGGCCCGGGGCGAGCAGCCCCGGGCCTGGAGGCCCGGGGCGAGCAGCCCCGGGCCTGGAGGCCCGGGGCGAGCAGGCCCCGGGCCTGGAGGCCCGGGGCGAGCAGCCCCGGGCCTGGAGGCCCGGGGCGAGCAGCCCCGGGCCTGGAGGCCCGGGGCGAGCAGCCCCGGGCCTGGAGGCCCGGGGCGAGCAGGCCCCGGGCCTGGAGGCCCGGGGCGAGCAGCCCCGGGCCTGGAGGCCCGGGGCGAGCAGCCCCGGCCTGGAGGCCCGGGGCGAGCAGCCCCGGGCCTGGAGGCCCGGGGCGAGCAGCCCCGGGCCTGGAGGCCCGGGGCGAGCAGCCCCGGGCCTGGAGGCCCGGGGCGAGCAGCCCCGGGCCTGGAGGCCCGGGGCGAGCAGCCCCGGGCCTGGAGGCCCGGGGCGAGCAGCCCCGGGCCTGGAGGCCCGGGGCGAGCAGCCCCGGGCCTGGAGGCCCGGGGCGAGCAGCCCCGGGCCTGGAGGCCCGGGGCGAGCAGCCCCGGGCCTGGAGGCCCGGGGCGAGCAGCCCCGGGCCTGGAGGCCCGGGGCGAGCAGCCCCCGGGCCTGGAGGCCCGGGGCGAGCAGCCCCCGGGCCTGGAGGCCCGGGGCGAGCAGCCCCGGGCCTGGAGGCCCGGGGCGAGCAGCCCCGGGCCTGGAGGCCCGGGGCGAGCAGCCCCGGGCCTGGAGGCCCGGGGCGAGCAGCCCCGGGCCTGGAGGCCCGGGGCGAGCAGCCCCGGGCCTGGAGGCCCGGGGCGAGCAGCCCCGGGCCTGGAGGCCCGGGGCGAGCAGCCCCCGGGCCTGGAGGCCCGGGGCGAGCAGCCCCGGGCCTGGAGGCCCGGGGGCGAGCAGCCCCGGGCCTGGAGGCCCGGGGCGAGCAGCCCCGGGCCTGGAGGCCCGGGGCGAGCAGCCCCGGGCCTGGAGGCCCGGGGCGAGCAGCCCCGGGCCTGGAGGCCCGGGGCGAGCAGCCCCGGGCCTGGAGGCCCGGGGCGAGCAGCCCGGGCCTGGAGGCCCGGGGCGAGCAGCCCCGGGCCTGGAGGCCCGGGGCGAGCAGCCCCGGGCCTGGAGGCCCGGGGCGAGCAGCCCCGGGCCCTGGAGGCCCGGGGCGAGCAGCCCCGGGCCTGGAGGCCCGGGGCGAGCAGCCCCGGGCCTGGAGGCCCGGGGCGAGCAGCCCCGGGCCTGGAGGCCCGGGGCGAGCAGCCCCGGGCCTGGAGGCCCGGGGCGAGCAGCCCCGGGCCTGGAGGCCCGGGGCGAGCAGCCCCGGGCCTGGAGGCCGGGCGAGCAGCCCCGGGCCTGGAGGCCCGGGGCGAGCAGCCCCGGGCCTGGAGGCCCGGGGCGAGCAGCCCCGGGCCTGGAGGCCCGGGGCGAGCAGCCCCGGGCCTGGAGGCCCGGGGCGAGCAGCCCCGGGCCTGGAGGCCCGGGGCGAGCAGCCCCGGGCCTGGAGGCCCGGGGCGAGCAGCCCCGGGCCTGGAGGCCCGGGGCGAGCAGCCCCGGGCCTGGAGGCCCGGGGCGAGCAGCCCCGGGCCTGGAGGCCCGGGGCGAGCAGCCCCGGGCCTGGAGGCCCGGGGCGAGCAGCCCCGGGCCTGGAGGCCCGGGGCGAGCAGCCCCGGGCCTGGAGGCCCGGGGCGAGCAGCCCCGGGCCTGGAGGCCCCGGGGCGAGCAGCCCCGGGCCTGGAGGCCCGGGGCGAGCAGCCCCGGGCCTGGAGGCCCGGGGCGAGCAGCCCCGGGCCTGGAGGCCCGGGGCGAGCAGCCCCGGGCCTGGAGGGCCCGGGGCGAGCAGCCCCGGGCCTGGAGGCCCGGGGCGAGCAGCCCCGGGCCTGGAGGCCCGGGCCCGGGGCGAGCAGCCCCGGGCCTGGAGGCCCGGGGCGAGCAGCCCCGGGCCTGGAGGCCCGGGGCGAGCAGCCCCGGGCCTGGAGGCCCGGGGCGAGCAGCCCCGGGCCTGGAGGCCCGGGGGCGAGCAGCCCCGGGCCTGGAGGCCCGGGGCGAGCAGCCCCGGGCCTGGAGGCCCGGGGCGAGCAGCCCCGGGCCTGGAGGCCCGGGGCGAGCAGCCCCGGGCCTGGAGGCCCGGGGGCGAGCAGCCCCGGGCCTGGAGGCCCGGGGGCGAGCAGCCCCGGGCCTGGAGGCCCGGGGCGAGCAGCCCCGGGCCTGGAGGCCCGGGGCGAGCAGCCCCGGGCCTGGAGGCCCGGGGCGAGCAGCCCCGGGCCTGGAGGCCCGGGGCGAGCAGCCCCGGGCCTGGAGGCCCGGGGCGAGCAGCCCCCGGGCCTGGAGGCCCGGGGCGAGCAGCCCCGGGCCTGGAGGCCCGGGGCGAGCAGCCCCGGGCCTGGAGGCCCGGGGCGAGCAGCCCCGGGCCTGGAGGCCCGGGGCGAGCAGCCCCGGGCCTGGAGGCCCGGGGCGAGCAGCCCCGGGCCTGGAGGCCCGGGGCGAGCAGCCCCGGGCCTGGAGGCCCGGGGCGAGCAGCCCCGGGCCTGGAGGCCCGGGGGCGAGCAGCCCCGGGCCTGGAGGCCCGGGGCGAGCAGCCCCGGGCCTGGAGGCCCGGGGCGAGCAGCCCCGGGCCCTGGAGGCCCCGGGGCGAGCAGCCCCGGGCCTGGAGGCCCGGGGCGAGCAGCCCCGGGCCTGGAGGCCCGGGGCGAGCAGCCCCGGGCCTGGAGGCCCGGGGCGAGCAGCCCCGGGCCTGGAGGCCCGGGGCGAGCAGCCCCGGGCCTGGAGGCCCGGGGCGAGCAGCCCCGGGCCTGGAGGCCCGGGGCGAGCAGCCCCGGGCCTGGAGGCCCGGGGCGAGCAGCCCCGGGCCTGGAGGCCCGGGGCGAGCAGCCCCGGGCCTGGAGGCCCGGGGCGAGCAGCCCCCGGGCCTGGAGGCCCGGGGCGAGCAGCCCCGGGCCTGGAGGCCCGGGGCGAGCAGCCCCGGGCCTGGAGGCCCGGGGCGAGCAGCCCCGGGCCTGGAGGCCCGGGGCGAGCAGCCCCGGGCCTGGAGGCCCGGGGCGAGCAGCCCCGGGCCTGGAGGCCGGGGCGAGCAGCCCCGGGCCTGGAGGCCCGGGGCGAGCAGCCCCGGGCCTGGAGGCCCGGGGCGAGCAGCCCCGGGCCTGGAGGCCCGGGGCGAGCAGCCCCGGGCCTGGAGGCCCGGGGCGAGCAGCCCCGGCCTGGAGGCCCCGGGGCGAGCAGCCCCGGGCCTGGAGGCCCGGGGCGAGCAGCCCCGGGCCTGGAGGCCCGGGGCGAGCAGCCCCGGGCCTGGAGGCCCGGGGCGAGCAGCCCCGGGCCTGGAGGCCCGGGGCGAGCAGCCCCGGGCCTGGAGGCCCGGGGCGAGCAGCCCCGGGCCTGGAGGCCCGGGGCGAGCAGGCCCCGGGCCTGGAGGCCCGGGGCGAGCAGCCCCGGGCTGGAGGCCCGGGGCGAGCAGCCCCGGGCCTGGAGGCCCGGGGCGAGCAGCCCCGGGCCTGGAGGCCCGGGGCGAGCAGCCCCGGGCCTGGAGGCCCGGGGCGAGCAGCCCCGGGCCTGGAGGCCCGGGGCGAGCGGGGCACTTCCCATTCTGTGTCTCCAATCCCTCGGAACTTTCCGGGGAGTTTCTGAGCTGAGACCCCAGTGTCTGGAGGCTGTTTCGGGATCTGTGACCTCTTTCTAGCAGGTACAGGGTGACTGCCTTCTCTCAGGCTCCAGCCATGGTGAGCCATCGTAATGACTCAGGGCCTGGAGGCCGGGGCTCGTAGCAGGTGTTTGGGATTCTGGGTCTCGCATCCCCCGGTCCTGACCCGGGAGTACCGGAGTGGAGAGGAAGGGTTGTTGGCTTTTCAGGATTCAGGCATATGTCTCCTTGGGATTTTAGGCTTGTAGTATAGTCCCTGGTAGGGCTGCTTGGAATTCTGTGTCTCCCACTTCTCCATCCTTCCCAGGAGTTTCTGAGCTGAGACCCCAAGGTCTGGACTCTGTGTGGGAAACACTGGCCCGTTTCTGTCACTGACAGGGAGAGGCTTCAGCCCTGATGCGCCATGTTAAGATAGAGCCCCGGGCGTGGAGGCCCGGGTCGACCAGGAGCACAACCCATTTGGCGTATCCCATCCCTCGGAACTTGCCCGGGATTTTCTGAGCAGGGAACCCAGGGCCTGGAGGGTGTTTGTGTTTGTGTGACCCCTTTTCTAAGGTACAGGAACGGCTTCAGTGATAGTGAGCCATGGCGAGCAGCCCCGGGCGTGGAGGCCCGGGGCGAGCAGCCCCGGGCGTGGAGGCCCGGGGCGAGCAGCCCCGGGCGTGGAGGCCCGGGGCGAGCAGCCCCGGGCGTGGAGGCCCGGGGGCGAGCAGCCCCGGGCGTGGAGGCCCGGGGCGAGCAGCCCCGGGCGTGGAGGCCGGGGGCGAGCAGCCCCGGGCGTGGAGGCCGGGGCGAGCAGCCCCGGGCCTGGAGGCCCGGGGCGAGCAGCCCCGGGCCTGGAGGCCCGGGGCGAGCGGGGCACTTCCCCATTCTGTGTCTCCAATCCCTCGGAACTTTCCGGGGAGTTTCTGAGCTGAGACCCCAGTGTCTGGAGGCTGTTTCGGGATCTGTGACCTCTTTCTAGCAGGTACAGGGTGACTGCCTTCTCTCAGGCTCCAGCCATGGTGAGCCATCGTAATGACTCAGGGCCTGGAGGCCGGGGCTCGTAGCAGGTGTTTGGGATTCTGGGTCTCGCATCCCCCGGTCCTGACCCGGTAGTACCGGAGTGGAGAGGAAGGGTTGTTGGCTTTTCAGGATTCAGGCATATGTCTCCTTGGGATTTTAGGCTTGTAGTATAGTCGCTGGTAGGGCTGCTTGGAATTCTGTGTCTCCACTTCTCCATCCTTCCCGGTAAGTTTCTTAGCTGAGACCCCAAGGTCTGGGCTCTGTGTGGGAAACACTGGCCCGTTTCTGTCACTGACAGGGAGAGGCTTCAGCCCTGATGCGCCATGTTAAGATAGAGCCCCGGGCGTGGAGGCCCGGGTCGACCAGGAGCACAACCCATTTGGCGTATCCCATCCCTTGGAACTTGCGCGGGATTTTCTGAGCAGGGAACCCAGGGCCTGGATTGTGTTTGTGTTTGTGTGACCCCTTCTCTAAGGTACAGGATCGGCTTCAGTGATAGTGAGCCATGGCGAGCAGCCCCGGGCGTGGAGGCCCGGGGCGAGCAGCCCCGGGCGTGGAGGCCCGGGGCGAGCAGCCCCGGGCGTGGAGGCCCGGGGCGAGCAGCCCCGGGCGTGGAGGCCCGGGGCGAGCAGCCCCGGGCGTGGAGGCCCGGGGCGAGCAGCCCCGGGCGTGGAGGCCCGGGGCGAGCAGCCCCGGGCCTGGAGGCCCGGGGCGAGCGGGGCACTTCCGATTCTGTGTCTCCAATCCCTCGGAACTTTCCGGGGAGTTTCTGAGCTGAGACCCCAGTGTCTGGAGGCTGTTTCGGGTTCTGTGACCCCTTTCTCTCAGGTACAGGGTGACTGCCTTCTCTCAGGCTCCAGCCTTGCTGTACCATCGTAATGACTCAGGGCCTGGAGGCCGGGGCTCGTAGCAGGTGTTTGGGATTCTGGGTCTCGCATCCCTCGGTCCTGACACGGGAGTACCGGAGTGGAGAGGAAGGGTTGTTGGCTTTTCAGGATTCAGGCATATGTCTCCTTGGGATTTTAGGCTTGTAGTATAGTCCCTGGTAGGGCTGCTTGGAATTCTGTGTCTCCCACTTCTCCATCCTTCCCGGTAAGTTTCTTAGCTGAGACCCCAAGGTCTGGACTCTGTGTGGGAAACACTGGCCCGTTTCTGTCACTGACAGGGAGAGGCTTCAGCCCTGATGCGCCATGGAAAGATAGAGCCCCGGGCGTGGAGGCCCGGGTCGACCAGGAGCACTACCCATTTGGCGAATCCGATCCCTCGGAACTTGCCCGGGATTTTCTGAGCAGGGAACCCAGGGTCTGGAGGGTGTTTGTGTTTGTGTGACCCCTTCTCTCAGGTACAGGAACGGCTTCAGTCATAGTGAGCCATGGCGAGCAGCCCCGGGCCCGGAGGCCCGGGGCGAGCAGCCCCGGGCCCGGAGGCCCGGGGCGAGCAGCCCCGGGCCCGGAGGCCCGGGGCGAGCAGCCCCGGGCCCGGAGGCCCGGGGCGAGCGGGGCACTTCCCATTCTGTGTCTCCAATCCCTCGGAACTTTCCGGGGAGTTTCTGAGCTGAGACCCCAGTGTCTGGAGGCTGTTTCGGGTTCTGTGACCCCTTTCTCTCAGGTACAGGGTGACTGCCTTCTCTCAGGCTCCAGCCTTGCTGTACCATCGTAATGACTCAGGGCCTGGAGGCCGGGGCTCGTAGCAGGTGTTTGGGATTCTGGGTCTCGCATCCCTCGGTCCTGACACGGGAGTACCGGAGTGGAGAGGAAGGGTTGTTGGCTTTTCCGGATTCAGGCATATGTCTCCTTGGGATTTTAGGCTTGTAGTATAGTCCCTGGTAGGGCTGCTTGGAATTCTGTGTCTCCCACTTCTCCATCCTTCCCGGTAAGTTTCTTAGCTGAGACCCCAAGGTCTGGACACTGTGTGGGAAACACTGGCCCGTTTCTGTCACTGACAGGGAGAGGCTTCAGCCCTGATGCTCCATGGAAAGATAGAGCCCCGGGCGTGGAGGCCCGGGTCGACCAGGAGCACTACCCATTTGGCGAATCCGATCCCTCGGAACTTGCCCGGGATTTTCTGAGCAGGGAACCCAGGGCCTGGAGGGTGTTTGTGTTTGTGTGACCCCTTCTCTCAGGTACAGGAACGGCTTCAGTCATAGTGAGCCATGGCGAGCAGCCCCGGGCCTGGAGGCCCGGGGCGAGCAGCCCCGGGCCTGGAGGCCCGGGGCGAGCAGCCCCGGGCCTGGAGGCCCGGGGCGAGCAGCCCCGGGCCTGGAGGCCCGGGGCGAGCAGCCCCGGGCCTGGAGGCCCGGGGCGAGCAGCCCCGGGCCTGGAGGCCCGGGGCGAGCAGCCCCGGGCCTGGAGGCCCGGGGCGAGCAGCCCCGGGCCTGGAGGCCCGGGGCGAGCAGCCCCGGGCCTGGAGGCCCGGGGCGAGCAGCCCCGGGCCTGGAGGCCCGGGGCGAGCAGCCCCGGGCCTGGAGGCCCGGGGCGAGCAGCCCCGGGCCTGGAGGCCCGGGGCGAGCAGCCCCGGGCCTGGAGGCCCGGGGCGAGCAGCCCCGGGCCTGGAGGCCCGGGGCGAGCAGCCCCGGGCCTGGAGGCCCGGGGCGAGCAGCCCCGGGCCTGGAGGCCCGGGGCGAGCAGCCCCGGGGCCTGGAGGCCCGGGGCGAGCAGCCCCGGGCCTGGAGGCCCGGGGCGAGCAGCCCCGGGCCTGGAGGCCCGGGGCGAGCAGCCCCGGGCCTGGAGGCCCGGGGCGAGCAGCCCCCGGGCCTGGAGGCCCGGGGCGAGCAGCCCCGGGCCTGGAGGCCCGGGGCGAGCAGCCCCGGGCCTGGAGGCCCGGGGCGAGCAGCCCCGGGCCTGGAGGCCCGGGGCGAGCAGCCCCGGGCCTGGAGGCCCGGGGCGAGCAGCCCCGGGCCTGGAGGCCCGGGGCGAGCAGCCCCGGGCCTGGAGGCCCGGGGCGAGCGGGGCACTTCCCATTCTGTGTCTCCAATCCCTCGGAACTTTCCGGGGAGTTTCTGAGCTGAGACCCCAGTGTCTGGAGGCTGTTTCGGGATCTGTGACCTCTTTCTAGCAGGTACAGGGTGACTGCCTTCTCTCAGGCTCCAGCCATGGTGAGCCATCGTAATGACTCAGGGCCTGGAGGCCGGGGCTCGTAGCAGGTGTTTGGGATTCTGGGTCTCGCATCCCCCGGTCCTGACCCGGTAGTACCGGAGTGGAGAGGAAGGGTTGTTGGCTTTTCAGGATTCAGGCATATGTCTCCTTGGGATTTTAGGCTTGTAGTATAGTCCCTGGTAGGGCTGCTTGGAATTCTGTGTCTCCCACTTCTCCATCCTTCCCCAGGAGTTTCTGAGCTGAGACCCCAAGGTCTGGACTCTGTGTGGGAAACACTGGCCCGTTTCTGTCACTGACAGGGAGAGGCTTCAGCCCTGATGCGCCATGTTAAGATAGAGCCCCGGGCGTGGAGGCCCGGGTCGACCAGGAGCACAACCCATTTGGCGTATCCCATCCCTTGGAACTTGCGCGGGATTTTCTGAGCAGGGAACCCAGGGCCTGGATTGTGTTTGTGTTTGTGTGACCCCTTCTCTAAGGTACAGGATCGGCTTCAGTGATAGTGAGCCATGGCGAGCAGCCCCGGGCGTGGAGGCCCGGGGCGAGCAGCCCCGGCGTGGAGGCCCGGGGCGAGCAGCCCCGTGCGTGGAGGCCCGGGGCGAGCAGCCCCGGGCGTGGAGGCCCGGGGCGAGCAGCCCCGGGCGTGGAGGCCCGGGGCGAGCAGCCCCGGGCCTGGAGGCCCGGGGCGAGCGGGGCACTTCCGATTCTGTGTCTCCAATCCCTCGGAACTTTCCGGGGAGTTTCTGAGCTGAGACCCCAGTGTCTGGAGGCTGTTTCGGGTTCTGTGACCCCTTTCTCTCAGGTACAGGGTGACTGCCTTCTCTCAGGCTCCAGCCTTGCTGTACCATCGTAATGACTCAGGGCCTGGAGGCCGGGGCTCGTAGCAGGTGTTTGGGATTCTGGGTCTCGCATCCCTCGGTCCTGACACGGGAGTACCGGAGTGGAGAGGAAGGGTTGTTGGCTTTTCAGGATTCAGGCATATGTCTCCTTGGGATTTTAGGCTTGTAGTATAGTCCCTGGTAGGGCTGCTTGGAATTCTGTGTCTCCCACTTCTCCATCCTTCCCGGTAAGTTTCTTAGCTGAGACCCCAAGGTCTGGACTCTGTGTGGGAAACACTGGCCCGTTTCTGTCACTGACAGGGAGAGGCTTCAGCCCTGATGCGCCATGGAAAGATAGAGCCCCGGGCGTGGAGGCCCGGGTCGACCAGGAGCACTACCCATTTGGCGAATCCGATCCCTCGGAACTTGCCCGGGATTTTCTGAGCAGGGAACCCAGGGTCTGGAGGGTGTTTGTGTTTGTGTGACCCTTCTCTCAGGTACAGGAACGGCTTCAGTCATAGTGAGCCATGGCGAGCAGCCCCGGGCCTGGAGGCCCGGGGCGAGCAGCCCCGGGCCTGGAGGCCCGGGGCGAGCAGCCCCGGGCCTGGAGGCCCGGGGCGAGCAGCCCCGGGCCTGGAGGCCCGGGGCGAGCAGCCCCGGGCCTGGAGGCCCGGGGCGAGCAGCCCCGGGCCTGGAGGCCCGGGGCGAGCAGCCCCGGGCCTGGAGGCCCGGGGCGAGCAGCCCCGGGCCTGGAGGCCCGGGGCGAGCAGCCCCGGGCCTGGAGGCCCGGGGCGAGCAGCCCCGGGCCTGGAGGCCCGGGGCGAGCAGCCCCGGGCCTGGAGGCCCGGGGCGAGCAGCCCCGGGCCTGGAGGCCCGGGGCGAGCAGCCCCGGGCCTGGAGGCCCGGGGCGAGCAGCCCCGGGCCTGGAGGCCCGGGGCGAGCGGGGCACTTCCCATTCTGTGTCTCCAATCCCTCGGAACTTTCCGGGGAGTTTCTGAGCTGAGACCCCAGTGTCTGGAGGCTGTTTCGGGATCTGTGACCTCTTTCTAGCAGGTACAGGGTGACTGCCTTCTCTCAGGCTCCAGCCATGGTGAGCCATCGTAATGACTCAGGGCCTGGAGGCCGGGGCTCGTAGCAGGTGTTTGGGATTCTGGGTCTCGCATCCCCCGGTCCTGACCCGGTAGTACCGGAGTGGAGAGGAAGGGTTGTTGGCTTTTCAGGATTCAGGCATATGTCTCCTTGGGATTTTAGGCTTGTAGTATAGTCCCTGGTAGGGCTGCTTGGAATTCTGTGTCTCCCACTTCTCCATCCTTCCCCAGGAGTTTCTGAGCTGAGACCCCAAGGTCTGGACTCTGTGTGGGAAACACTGGCCCGTTTCTGTCACTGACAGGGAGAGGCTTCAGCCCTGATGCGCCATGTTAAGATAGAGCCCCGGGCGTGGAGGCCCGGGTCGACCAGGAGCACAACCCATTTGGCGTATCCCATCCCTCGGAACTTGCCCGGGATTTTCTGAGCAGGGAACCCAGGGCCTGGAGGGTGTTTGTGTTTGTGTGACCCCTTTTCTAAGGTACAGGAACGGCTTCAGTGATAGTGAGCCATGGCGAGCAGCCCCGGGCGTGGAGGCCCGGGGCGAGCAGCCCCGGGCGTGGAGGCCCGGGGCGAGCAGCCCCGGGCGTGGAGGCCCGGGGCGAGCAGCCCCGGGCGTGGAGGCCCGGGGCGAGCAGCCCCGGGCGTGGAGGCCCGGGGCGAGCAGCCCCGGGCGTGGAGGCCCGGGGCGAGCAGCCCCGGGCCTGGAGGCCCGGGGCGAGCGGGGCACTTCCCATTCTGTGTCTCCAATCCCTCGGAACTTTCCGGGGAGTTTCTGAGCTGAGACCCCAGTGTCTGGAGGCTGTTTCGGGTTCTGTGACCCCTTTCTCTCAGGTACAGGGTGACTGCCTTCTCTCAGGCTCCAGCCTTGCTGTACCATCGTAATGACTCAGGGCCTGGAGGCCGGGGCTCGTAGCAGGTGTTTGGGATTCTGGGTCTCGCATCCCTCGGTCCTGACACGGGAGTACCGGAGTGGAGAGGAAGGGTTGTTGGCTTTTCAGGATTCAGGCATATGTCTCCTTGGGATTTTAGGCTTGTAGTATAGTCCCTGGTAGGGCTGCTTGGAATTGTGTGTCTCCCACTTCTCCATCCTTCCCGGTAAGTTTCTTAGCTGAGACCCCAAGGTCTGGACTCTGTGTGGGAAACACTGGCCCGTTTCTGTCACTGACAGGGAGAGGCTTCAGCCCTGATGCGCCATGGAAAGATAGACCCCGGGCGTGGAGGCCCGGGTCGACCAGGAGCACTACCCATTTGGCGAATCCGATCCCTCGGAACTTGCCCGGGATTTTCTGAGCAGGGAACCCAGGGCCTGGAGGGTGTTTGTGTTTGTGTGACCCCTTCTCTCAGGTACAGGAACGGCTTCAGTCATAGTGAGCCATGGCGAGCAGCCCCGGGCCTGGAGGCCCGGGGCGAGCGGGGCACTTCCCATTCTGTGTCTCCAATCCCTCGGAACTTTCCGGGGAGTTTCTGAGCTGAGACCCCAGTGTCTGGAGGCTGTTTCGGGATCTGTGACCTCTTTCTCGCAGGTACAGGGTGACTGCCTTCTCTCAGGCTCCAGCCATGGTGAGCCATCGTAATGACTCAGGGCCTGGAAGCCGGGGCTCGTAGCAGGTGTTTGGGATTCTGGGTCTCGCATCCCCCGGTCCTGACCCGGTAGTACCGGAGTGGAGAGGAAGGGTTGTTGGCTTTTCAGGATTCAGGCATATGTCTCCTTGGGATTTTAGGCTTGTAGTATAGTCCCTGGTAGGGCTGCTTGGAATTCTGTGTCTCCCACTTCTCCATCCTTCCCGGTAAGTTTCTTAGCTGAGACCCCAAGGTCTGGACTCTGTGTGGGAAACACTGGCCCGTTTCTGTCACTGACAGGGAGAGGCTTCAGCCCTGATGCGCCATGTTAAGATAGAGCCCCGGGCGTGGAGGCCCGGGTCGACCAGGAGCACAACCCATTTGGCGTATCCCATCCCTCGGAACTTGCCCGGGATTTTCTGAGCAGGGAACCCAGGGCCTGGAGGGTGTTTGTGTTTGTGTGACCCCTTCTCTAAGGTACAGGAACGGCTTCAGTGATAGTGAGCCATGGCCAGCAGCCCCGGGCGTGGAGGCCCGGGGCGAGCAGCCCCGGGCGTGGAGGCCCGGGGCGAGCAGCCCCGGGCGTGGAGGCCCGGGGCGAGCAGCCCCGGGCGTGGAGGCCCGGGGCGAGCAGCCCCGGGCGTGGAGGCCCGGGGCGAGCAGCCCCGGGCGTGGAGGCCCGGGGCGAGCAGCCCCGGGCGTGGAGGCCCGGGGCGAGCAGCCCCGGGCCTGGAGGCTCGGGGCGAGCGGGGCACTTCCCATTCTGTGTCTCCAATCCCTCGGAACTTTCCGGGGAGTTTCTGAGCTGAGACCCCAGTGTCTGGAGGCTGTTTCGGGTTCTGTGACCCCTTTCTCTCAGGTACAGGTTGACTGCCTTCTCTCAGGCTCCAGCCTTGCTGTACCATCGTAATGACTCTGGGCCTGGAGGCCGGGGCTCGTAGCAGGTGTTTGGGATTCTGGGTCTCGCATCCCTCGGTCCTGACACGGGAGTACCGGAGTGGAGAGGAAGGGTTGTTGGCTTTTCCGGATTCAGGCATATGTCTCCTTGGGATTTTAGGCTTGTAGTATAGTCCCTGGTAGGGCTGCTTGGAATTCTGTGTCTCCCACTTCTCCATCCTTCCCGGTAAGTTTCTTAGCTGAGACCCCAAGGTCTGGACACTGTGTGGGAAACACTGGCCCGTTTCTGTCACTGACAGGGAGAGGCTTCAGCCCTGATGCTCCATGGAAAGATAGAGCCCCGGGCGTGGAGGCCCGGGTCGACCAGGAGCACTACCCATTTGGCGAATCCGATCCCTCGGAACTTGCCCGGGATTTTCTGAGCAGGGAACCCAGGGCCTGGAGGGTGTTTGTGTTTGTGTGACCCCTTCTCTCAGGTACAGGAACGGCTTCAGTCATAGTGAGCCATGGCGAGCAGCCCCGGGCCTGGAGGCCCGGGGCGAGCAGCCCCGGGCCTGGAGGCCCGGGGCGAGCAGCCCCGGGCCTGGAGGCCCGGGGCGAGCAGCCCCGGGCCTGGAGGCCCGGGGCGAGCAGCCCCGGGCCTGGAGGCCCGGGGCGAGCAGCCCCGGGCCTGGAGGCCCGGGGCGAGCAGCCCCGGGCCTGGAGGCCCGGGGCGAGCAGCCCCGGGCCTGGAGGCCCGGGGCGAGCAGCCCCGGGCCTGGAGGCCCGGGGCGAGCAGCCCCGGGCCTGGAGGCCCGGGCTGGAGGCCCGGGGCGAGCAGCCCCGGGCCTGGAGGCCCGGGGCGAGCAGCCCCGGGCCTGGAGGCCCGGGGCGAGCAGCCCCGGGCCTGGAGGCCCGGGGCGAGCAGCCCCGGGCCTGGAGGCCCGGGGCGAGCAGCCCCGGGCCTGGAGGCCCGGGGCGAGCAGCCCCGGGCCTGGAGGCCCGGGGCGAGCAGCCCCGGGCCTGGAGGCCCGGGGCGAGCAGCCCCGGGCCTGGAGGCCCGGGGCGAGCAGCCCCGGGCCTGGAGGCCCGGGGCGAGCAGCCCCGGGCCTGGAGGCCCGGGGCGAGCAGCCCCGGGCCTGGAGGCCCGGGGCGAGCAGCCCCGGGCCTGGAGGCCCGGGGCGAGCAGCCCCGGGCCTGGAGGCCCGGGGCGAGCAGCCCCGGGCCTGGAGGCCCGGGGCGAGCAGCCCCGGGCCTGGAGGCCCGGGGCGAGCAGCCCCGGGCCTGGAGGCCCGGGGCGAGCAGCCCCGGGCCTGGAGGCCCGGGGCGAGCAGCCCCGGGCCTGGAGGCCCGGGGCGAGCGGGGCACTTCCCATTCTGTGTCTCCAATCCCTCGGAACTTTCCGGGGAGTTTCTGAGCTGAGACCCCAGTGTCTGGAGGCTGTTTCGGGATCTGTGACCTCTTTCTAGCAGGTACAGGGTGACTGCCTTCTCTCAGGCTCCAGCCATGGTGAGCCATCGTAATGACTCAGGGCCTGGAGGCCGGGGCTCGTAGCAGGTGTTTGGGATTCTGGGTCTCGCATCCCCCGGTCCTGACCCGGTAGTACCGGAGTGGAGAGGAAGGGTTGTTGGCTTTTCAGGATTCAGGCATATGTCTCCTTGGGATTTTAGGCTTGTAGTATAGTCCCTGGTAGGGCTGCTTGGAATTCTGTGTCTCCCACTTCTCCATCCTTCCCCAGGAGTTTCTGAGCTGAGAACCCAAGGTCTGGACTCTGTGTGGGAAACACTGGCCCGTTTCTGTCACTGACAGGGAGAGGCTTCAGCCCTGATGCGCCATGTTAAGATAGAGCCCCGGGCGTGGAGGCCCGGGTCGACCAGGAGCACAACCCATTTGGCGTATCCCATCCCTCGGAACTTGCCCGGGATTTTCTGAGCAGGGAACCCAGGGCCTGGAGGGTGTTTGTGTTTGTGTGACCCCTTTTCTAAGGTACAGGAACGGCTTCAGTGATAGTGAGCCATGGCGAGCAGCCCCGGGCGTGGAGGCCCGGGGCGAGCAGCCCCGGGCGTGGAGGCCCGGGGCGAGCAGCCCCGGGCGTGGAGGCCCGGGGCGAGCAGCCCCGGGCGTGGAGGCCCGGGGCGAGCAGCCCCGGGCGTGGAGGCCCGGGGCGAGCAGCCCCGGGCGTGGAGGCCCGGGGCGAGCAGCCCCGGGCCTGGAGGCCCGGGGCGAGCGGGGCACTTCCCATTCTGTGTCTCCAATCCCTCGGAACTTTCCGGGGAGTTTCTGAGCTGAGACCCCAGTGTCTGGAGGCTGTTTCGGGATCTGTGACCTCTTTCTAGCAGGTACAGGGTGACTGCCTTCTCTCAGGCTCCAGCCATGGTGAGCCATCGTAATGACTCAGGGCCTGGAGGCCGGGGCTCGTAGCAGGTGTTTGGGATTCTGGGTCTCGCATCCCCCGGTCCTGACCCGGTAGTACCGGAGTGGAGAGGAAGGGTTGTTGGCTTTTCAGGATTCAGGCATATGTCTCCTTGGGATTTTAGGCTTGTAGTATAGTCGCTGGTAGGGCTGCTTGGAATTCTGTGTCTCCCACTTCTCCATCCTTCCCGGTAAGTTTCTTAGCTGAGACCCCAAGGTCTGGACTCTGTGTGGGAAACACTGGCCCGTTTCTGTCACTGACAGGGAGAGGCTTCAGCCCTGATGCGCCATGTTAAGATAGAGCCCCGGGCGTGGAGGCCCGGGTCGACCAGGAGCACAACCCATTTGGCGTATCCCATCCCTTGGAACTTGCGCGGGATTTTCTGAGCAGGGAACCCAGGGCCTGGATTGTGTTTGTGTTTGTGTGACCCCTTCTCTAAGGTACAGGATCGGCTTCAGTGATAGTGAGCCATGGCGAGCAGCCCCGGGCGTGGAGGCCCGGGGCGAGCAGCCCCGGGCGTGGAGGCCCGGGGCGAGCAGCCCCGGGCGTGGAGGCCCGGGGCGAGCAGCCCCGGGCGTGGAGGCCCGGGGCGAGCAGCCCCGGGCGTGGAGGCCCGGGGCGAGCAGCCCCGGGCGTGGAGGCCCGGGGCGAGCAGCCCCGGGCCTGGAGGCCCGGGGCGAGCGGGGCACTTCCGATTCTGTGTCTCCAATCCCTCGGAACTTTCCGGGGAGTTTCTGAGCTGAGACCCCAGTGTCTGGAGGCTGTTTCGGGTTCTGTGACCCCTTTCTCTCAGGTACAGGGTGACTGCCTTCTCTCAGGCTCCAGCCTTGCTGTACCATCGTAATGACTCAGGGCCTGGAGGCCGGGGCTCGTAGCAGGTGTTTGGGATTCTGGGTCTCGCATCCCTCGGTCCTGACACGGGAGTACCGGAGTGGAGAGGAAGGGTTGTTGGCTTTTCAGGATTCAGGCATATGTCTCCTTGGGATTTTAGGCTTGTAGTATAGTCCCTGGTAGGGCTGCTTGGAATTCTGTGTCTCCCACTTCTCCATCCTTCCCGGTAAGTTTCTTAGCTGAGACCCCAAGGTCTGGACTCTGTGTGGGAAACACTGGCCCGTTTCTGTCACTGACAGGGAGAGGCTTCAGCCCTGATGCGCCATGGAAAGATAGAGCCCCGGGCGTGGAGGCCCGGGTCGACCAGGAGCACTACCCATTTGGCGAATCCGATCCCTCGGAACTTGCCCGGGATTTTCTGAGCAGGGAACCCAGGGTCTGGAGGGTGTTTGTGTTTGTGTGACCCTTCTCTCAGGTACAGGAACGGCTTCAGTCATAGTGAGCCATGGCGAGCAGCCCCGGGCCCGGAGGCCCGGGGCGAGCAGCCCCGGGCCCGGAGGCCCGGGGCGAGCAGCCCCGGGCCCGGAGGCCCGGGGCGAGCAGCCCCGGGCCCGGAGGTCCGGGGCGAGCAGCCCCGGGCCCGGAGGCCCGGGGCGAGCAGCCCCGGGCCCGGAGGCCCGGGGCGAGCGGGGCACTTCCCATTCTGTGTCTCCAATCCCTCGGAACTTTCCGGGGAGTTTCTGAGCTGAGACCCCAGTGTCTGGAGGCTGTTTCGGGTTCTGTGACCCCTTTCTCTCAGGTACAGGGTGACTGCCTTCTCTCAGGCTCCAGCCTTGCTGTACCATCGTAATGACTCAGGGCCTGGAGGCCGGGGCTCGTAGCAGGTGTTTGGGATTCTGGGTCTCGCATCCCTCGGTCCTGACACGGGAGTACCGGAGTGGAGAGGAAGGGTTGTTGGCTTTTCCGGATTCAGGCATATGTCTCCTTGGGATTTTAGGCTTGTAGTATAGTCCCTGGTAGGGCTGCTTGGAATTCTGTGTCTCCCACTTCTCCATCCTTCCCGGTAAGTTTCTTAGCTGAGACCCCAAGGTCTGGACACTGTGTGGGAAACACTGGCCCGTTTCTGTCACTGACAGGGAGAGGCTTCAGCCCTGATGCTCCATGGAAAGATAGAGCCCCGGGCGTGGAGGCCCGGGTCGACCAGGAGCACTACCCATTTGGCGAATCCGATCCCTCGGAACTTGCCCGGGATTTTCTGAGCAGGGAACCCAGGGCCTGGAGGGTGTTTGTGTTTGTGTGACCCCTTCTCTCAGGTACAGGAACGGCTTCAGTCATAGTGAGCCATGGCGAGCAGCCCCGGGCCTGGAGGCCCGGGGCGAGCAGCCCCGGGCCTGGAGGCCCGGGGCGAGCAGCCCCGGGCCTGGAGGCCCGGGGCGAGCAGCCCCGGGCCTGGAGGCCCGGGGCGAGCAGCCCCGGGCCTGGAGGCCCGGGGCGAGCAGCCCCGGGCCTGGAGGCCCGGGGCGAGCAGCCCCGGGCCTGGAGGCCCGGGGCGAGCAGCCCCGGGCCTGGAGGCCCGGGGCGAGCAGCCCCGGGCCTGGAGGCCCGGGGCGAGCAGCCCCGGGCCTGGAGGCCCGGGGCGAGCAGCCCCGGGCCTGGAGGCCCGGGGCGAGCGGGGCACTTCCCATTCTGTGTCTCCAATCCCTCGGAACTTTCCGGGGAGTTTCTGAGCTGAGACCCCAGTGTCTGGAGGCTGTTTCGGGATCTGTGACCTCTTTCTAGCAGGTACAGGGTGACTGCCTTCTCTCAGGCTCCAGCCATGGTGAGCCATCGTAATGACTCAGGGCCTGGAGGCCGGGGCTCGTAGCAGGTGTTTGGGATTCTGGGTCTCGCATCCCCCGGTCCTGACCCGGTAGTACCGGAGTGGAGAGGAAGGGTTGTTGGCTTTTCAGGATTCAGGCATATGTCTCCTTGGGATTTTAGGCTTGTAGTATAGTCCCTGGTAGGGCTGCTTGGAATTCTGTGTCTCCCACTTCTCCATCCTTCCCCAGGAGTTTCTGAGCTGAGACCCCAAGGTCTGGACTCTGTGTGGGAAACACTGGCCCGTTTCTGTCACTGACAGGGAGAGGCTTCAGCCCTGATGCGCCATGTTAAGATAGAGCCCCGGGCGTGGAGGCCCGGGTCGACCAGGAGCACAACCCATTTGGCGTATCCCATCCCTCGGAACTTGCCCGGGATTTTCTGAGCAGGGAACCCAGGGCCTGGAGGGTGTTTGTGTTTGTGTGACCCCTTTTCTAAGGTACAGGAACGGCTTCAGTGATAGTGAGCCATGGCGAGCAGCCCCGGGCGTGGAGGCCCGGGGCGAGCAGCCCCGGGCGTGGAGGCCCGGGGCGAGCAGCCCCGGGCGTGGAGGCCCGGGGCGAGCAGCCCCGGGCGTGGAGGCCCGGGGCGAGCAGCCCCGGGCGTGGAGGCCCGGGGCGAGCAGCCCCGGGCGTGGAGGCCCGGGGCGAGCAGCCCCGGGCCTGGAGGCCCGGGGCGAGCGGGGCACTTCCCATTCTGTGTCTCCAATCCCTCGGAACTTTCCGGGGAGTTTCTGAGCTGAGACCCCAGTGTCTGGAGGCTGTTTCGGGTTCTGTGACCCCTTTCTCTCAGGTACAGGGTGACTGCCTTCTCTCAGGCTACAGCCTTGCTGTACCATCGTAATGACTCAGGGCCTGGAGGCCGGGGCTCGTAGCAGGTGTTTGGGATTCTGGGTCTCGCATCCCTCGGTCCTGACACGGGAGTACCGGAGTGGAGAGGAAGGGTTGTTGGCTTTTCAGGATTCAGGCATATGTCTCCTTGGGATTTTAGGCTTGTAGTATAGTCCCTGGTAGGGCTGCTTGGAATTGTGTGTCTCCCACTTCTCCATCCTTCCCGGTAAGTTTCTTAGCTGAGACCCCAAGGTCTGGACTCTGTGTGGGAAACACTGGCCCGTTTCTGTCACTGACAGGGAGAGGCTTCAGCCCTGATGCGCCATGGAAAGATAGACCCCGGGCGTGGAGGCCCGGGTCGACCAGGAGCACTACCCATTTGGCGAATCCGATCCCTCGGAACTTGCCCGGGATTTTCTGAGCAGGGAACCCAGGGCCTGGAGGGTGTTTGTGTTTGTGTGACCCCTTCTCTCAGGTACAGGAACGGCTTCAGTCATAGTGAGCCATGGCGAGCAGCCCCGGGCCTGGAGGCCCGGGGCGAGCGGGGCACTTCCCATTCTGTGTCTCCAATCCCTCGGAACTTTCCGGGGAGTTTCTGAGCTGAGACCCCAGTGTCTGGAGGCTGTTTCGGGATCTGTGACCTCTTTCTCGCAGGTACAGGGTGACTGCCTTCTCTCAGGCTCCAGCCATGGTGAGCCATCGTAATGACTCAGGGCCTGGAAGCCGGGGCTCGTAGCAGGTGTTTGGGATTCTGGGTCTCGCATCCCCCGGTCCTGACCCGGTAGTACCGGAGTGGAGAGGAAGGGTTGTTGGCTTTTCAGGATTCAGGCATATGTCTCCTTGGGATTTTAGGCTTGTAGTATAGTCCCTGGTAGGGCTGCTTGGAATTCTGTGTCTCCCACTTCTCCATCCTTCCCGGTAAGTTTCTTAGCTGAGACCCCAAGGTCTGGACTCTGTGTGGGAAACACTGGCCCGTTTCTGTCACTGACAGGGAGAGGCTTCAGCCCTGATGCGCCATGTTAAGATAGAGCCCCGGGCGTGGAGGCCCGGGTCGACCAGGAGCACAACCCATTTGGCGTATCCCATCCCTCGGAACTTGCCCGGGATTTTCTGAGCAGGGAACCCAGGGCCTGGAGGGTGTTTGTGTTTGTGTGACCCCTTCTCTAAGGTACAGGAACGGCTTCAGTGATAGTGAGCCATGGCCAGCAGCCCCGGGCGTGGAGGCCCGGGGCGAGCAGCCCCGGGCGTGGAGGCCCGGGGCGAGCAGCACCGGGCGTGGAGGCCCGGGGCGAGCAGCCCCGGGCGTGGAGGCCCGGGGCGAGCAGCCCCGGGCGTGGAGGCCCGGGGCGAGCAGCCCCGGGCGTGGAGGCCCGGGGCGAGCAGCCCCGGGCGTGGAGGCCCGGGGCGAGCAGCCCCGGGCCTGGAGGCTCGGGGCGAGCGGGGCACTTCCCATTCTTTGTCTCCAATCCCTCGGAACTTTCCGGGGAGTTTCTGAGCTGAGACCCCAGTGTCTGGAGGCTGTTTCGGGTTCTGTGACCCCTTTCTCTCAGGTACAGGGTGACTGCCTTCTCTCAGGCTCCAGCCTTGCTGTACCATCGTAATGACTCTGGGCCTGGAGGCCGGGGCTCGTAGCAGGTGTTTGGGATTCTGGGTCTCGCATCCCTCGGTCCTGACACGGGAGTACCGGAGTGGAGAGGAAGGGTTGTTGGCTTTTCCGGATTCAGGCATATGTCTCCTTGGGATTTTAGGCTTGTAGTATAGTCCCTGGTAGGGCTGCTTGGAATTCTGTGTCTCCCACTTCTCCATCCTTCCCGGTAAGTTTCTTAGCTGAGACCCCAAGGTCTGGACACTGTGTGGGAAACACTGGCCCGTTTCTGTCACTGACAGGGAGAGGCTTCAGCCCTGATGCTCCATGGAAAGATAGAGCCCCGGGCGTGGAGGCCCGGGTCGACCAGGAGCACTACCCATTTGGCGAATCCGATCCCTCGGAACTTGCCCGGGATTTTCTGAGCAGGGAACCCAGGGCCTGGAGGGTGTTTGTGTTTGTGTGACCCCTTCTCTCAGGTACAGGAACGGCTTCAGTGATAGTGAGCCATGGCGAGCAGCCCCGGGCCTGGAGGCCCGAGGCGAGCAGCCCCGGGCCTGGAGGCCCGGGGCGAGCAGCCCCGGGCCTGGAGGCCCGGGGCGAGCAGCCCCGGGCGTGGAGGCCCGGGGCGAGCAGCCCCGGGCGTGGAGGCCCGGGGCGAGCAGCCCCGGGCGTGGAGGCCCGGGGCGAGCAGCCCCGGGCCTGGAGGCCCGGGGCGAGCGGGGCACTTCCCATTCTGTGTCTCCAATCCCTCGGAACTTTCCGGGGAGTTTCTGAGCTGAGACCCCAGTGTCTGGAGGCTGTTTCGGGTTCTGTGACCCCTTTCTCTCAGGTACAGGGTGACTGCCTTCTCTCAGGCTCCAGCCTTGCTGTACCATCGTAATGACTCAGGGCCTGGAGGCCGGGGCTCGTAGCAGGTGTTTGGGATTCTGGGTCTCGCATCCCTCGGTCCTGACACGGGAGTACCGGAGTGGAGAGGAAGGGTTGTTGGCTTTTCAGGATTCAGGCATATGTCTCCTTGGGATTTTAGGCTTGTAGTATAGTCCCTGGTAGGGCTGCTTGGAATTGTGTGTCTCCCACTTCTCCATCCTTCCCGGTAAGTTTCTTAGCTGAGACCCCAAGGTCTGGACTCTGTGTGGGAAACACTGGCCCGTTTCTGTCACTGACAGGGAGAGGCTTCAGCCCTGATGCGCCATGGAAAGATAGACCCCGGGCGTGGAGGCCCGGGTCGACCAGGAGCACTACCCATTTGGCGAATCCGATCCCTCGGAACTTGCCCGGGATTTTCTGAGCAGGGAACCCAGGGCCTGGAGGGTGTTTGTGTTTGTGTGACCCCTTCTCTCAGGTACAGGAACGGCTTCAGTCATAGTGAGCCATGGCGAGCAGCCCCGGGCCTGGAGGCCCGGGGCGAGCGGGGCACTTCCCATTCTGTGTCTCCAATCCCTCGGAACTTTCCGGGGAGTTTCTGAGCTGAGACCCCAGTGTCTGGAGGCTGTTTCGGGATCTGTGACCTCTTTCTCGCAGGTACAGGGTGACTGCCTTCTCTCAGGCTCCAGCCATGGTGAGCCATCGTAATGACTCAGGGCCTGGAAGCCGGGGCTCGTAGCAGGTGTTTGGGATTCTGGGTCTCGCATCCCCCGGTCCTGACCCGGTAGTACCGGAGTGGAGAGGAAGGGTTGTTGGCTTTTCAGGATTCAGGCATATGTCTCCTTGGGATTTTAGGCTTGTAGTATAGTCCCTGGTAGGGCTGCTTGGAATTCTGTGTCTCCCACTTCTCCATCCTTCCCGGTAAGTTTCTTAGCTGAGACCCCAAGGTCTGGACTCTGTGTGGGAAACACTGGCCCGTTTCTGTCACTGACAGGGAGAGGCTTCAGCCCTGATGCGCCATGTTAAGATAGAGCCCCGGGCGTGGAGGCCCGGGTCGACCAGGAGCACAACCCATTTGGCGTATCCCATCCCTCGGAACTTGCCCGGGATTTTCTGAGCAGGGAACCCAGGGCCTGGAGGGTGTTTGTGTTTGTGTGACCCCTTCTCTAAGGTACAGGAACGGCTTCAGTGATAGTGAGCCATGGCCAGCAGCCCCGGGCGTGGAGGCCCGGGGCGAGCAGCCCCGGGCGTGGAGGCCCGGGGCGAGCAGCACCGGGCGTGGAGGCTCGGGGCGAGCAGCCCCGGGCGTGGAGGCCCGGGGCGAGCAGCCCCGGGCGTGGAGGCCCGGGGCGAGCAGCCCCGGGCGTGGAGGCCCGGGGCGAGCAGCCCCGGGCGTGGAGGCCCGGGGCGAGCAGCCCCGGGCCTGGAGGCTCGGGGCGAGCGGGGCACTTCCCATTCTGTGTCTCCAATCCCTCGGAACTTTCCGGGGAGTTTCTGAGCTGAGACCCCAGTGTCTGGAGGCTGTTTCGGGTTCTGTGACCCCTTTCTCTCAGGTACAGGGTGACTGCCTTCTCTCAGGCTCCAGCCTTGCTGTACCATCGTAATGACTCTGGGCCTGGAGGCCGGGGCTCGTAGCAGGTGTTTGGGATTCTGGGTCTCGCATCCCTCGGTCCTGACACGGGAGTACCGGAGTGGAGAGGAAGGGTTGTTGGCTTTTCCGGATTCAGGCATATGTCTCCTTGGGATTTTAGGCTTGTAGTATAGTCCCTGGTAGGGCTGCTTGGAATTCTGTGTCTCCCACTTCTCCATCCTTCCCGGTAAGTTTCTTAGCTGAGACCCCAAGGTCTGGACACTGTGTGGGAAACACTGGCCCGTTTCTGTCACTGACAGGGAGAGGCTTCAGCCCTGATGCTCCATGGAAAGATAGAGCCCCGGGCGTGGAGGCCCGGGTCGACCAGGAGCACTACCCATTTGGCGAATCCGATCCCTCGGAACTTGCCCGGGATTTTCTGAGCAGGGAACCCAGGGCCTGGAGGGTGTTTGTGTTTGTGTGACCCCTTCTCTCAGGTACAGGAACGCCTTCAGTCATAGTGAGCCATGGCGAGCAGCCCCGGGCCTGGAGGCCCGGGGCGAGCAGCCCCGGGCCTGGAGGCCCGGGGCGAGCAGCCCCGGGCCTGGAGGCCCGGGGCGAGCAGCCCCGGGCCTGGAGGCCCGGGGCGAGCAGCCCCGGGCCTGGAGGCCCGGGGCGAGCAGCCCCGGGCCTGGAGGCCCGGGGCGAGCAGCCCCGGGCCTGGAGGCCCGGGGCGAGCGGGGCACTTCCCATTCTGTGTCTCCAATCCCTCGGAACTTTCCGGGGAGTTTCTGAGCTGAGACCCCAGTGTCTGGAGGCTGTTTCGGGATCTGTGACCTCTTTCTAGCAGGTACAGGGTGACTGCCTTCTCTCAGGCTCCAGCCATGGTGAGCCATCGTAATGACTCAGGGCCTGGAGGCCGGGGCTCGTAGCAGGTGTTTGGGATTCTGGGTCTCGCATCCCCCGGTCCTGACCCGGTAGTACCGGAGTGGAGAGGAAGGGTTGTTGGCTTTTCAGGATTCAGGCATATGTCTCCTTGGGATTTTAGGCTTGTAGTATAGTCCCTGGTAGGGCTGCTTGGAATTCTGTGTCTCCCACTTCTCCATCCTTCCCCAGGAGTTTCTGAGCTGAGACCCCAAGGTCTGGACTCTGTGTGGGAAACACTGGCCCGTTTCTGTCACTGACAGGGAGAGGCTTCAGCCCTGATGCGCCATGTTAAGATAGAGCCCCGGGCGTGGAGGCCCGGGTCGACCAGGAGCACAACCCATTTGGCGTATCCCATCCCTCGGAACTTGCCCGGGATTTTCTGAGCAGGGAACCCAGGGCCTGGAGGGTGTTTGTGTTTGTGTGACCCCTTTTCTAAGGTACAGGAACGGCTTCAGTGATAGTGAGCCATGGCGAGCAGCCCCGGGCGTGGAGGCCCGGGGCGAGCCGCCCCGGGCGTGGAGGCCCGGGGCGAGCCGCCCCGGGCGTGGAGGCCCGGGGCGAGCCGCCCCGGGCGTGGAGGCCCGGGGCGAGCAGCCCCGGGCCTGGAGGCCCGGGGCGAGCAGCCCCGGGCCTGGAGGCCCGGGGCGAGCAGCCCCGGGCCTGGAGGCCCGGGGCGAGCAGCCCCGGGCCTGGAGGCCCGGGGCGAGCGGGGCACTTCCCATTCTGTGTCTCCAATCCCTCGGAACTTTCCGGGGAGTTTCTGAGCTGAGACCCCAGTGTCTGGAGGCTGTTTCGGGTTCTGTGACCCCTTTCTCTCAGGTACAGGGTGACTGCCTTCTCTCAGGCTCCAGCCTTGCTGTACCATCGTAATGACTCAGGGCCTGGAGGCCGGGGCTCGTAGCAGGTGTTTGGGATTCTGGGTCTCGCATCCCTCGGTCCTGACACGGGAGTACCGGAGTGGAGAGGAAGGGTTGTTGGCTTTTCAGGATTCAGGCATATGTCTCCTTGGGATTTTAGGCTTGTAGTATAGTCCCTGGTAGGGCTGCTTGGAATTGTGTGTCTCCCACTTCTCCATCCTTCCCGGTAAGTTTCTTAGCTGAGACCCCAAGGTCTGGACTCTGTGTGGGAAACACTGGCCCGTTTCTGTCACTGACAGGGAGAGGCTTCAGCCCTGATGCGCCATGGAAAGATAGACCCCGGGCGTGGAGGCCCGGGTCGACCAGGAGCACTACCCATTTGGCGAATCCG
This sequence comes from Prionailurus viverrinus, assembly GCF_022837055.1. Taxonomy (NCBI): domain Eukaryota; kingdom Metazoa; phylum Chordata; class Mammalia; order Carnivora; family Felidae; genus Prionailurus; species Prionailurus viverrinus. The sequence goes on from NW_025927490.1 coordinate 25,250, forward strand.
ATCCCTCGGAACTTGCCCGGGATTTTCTGAGCAGGGAACCCAGGGCCTGGAGGGTGTTTGTGTTTGTGTGACCCCTTCTCTCAGGTACAGGAACGGCTTCAGTCATAGTGAGCCATGGCGAGCAGCCCCGGGCCTGGAGGCCCGGGGCGAGCGGGGCACTTCCCATTCTGTGTCTCCAATCCCTCGGAACTTTCCGGGGAGTTTCTGAGCTGAGACCCCAGTGTCTGGAGGCTGTTTCGGGATCTGTGACCTCTTTCTCGCAGGTACAGGGTGACTGCCTTCTCTCAGGCTCCAGCCATGGTGAGCCATCGTAATGACTCAGGGCCTGGAAGCCGGGGCTCGTAGCAGGTGTTTGGGATTCTGGGTCTCGCATCCCCCGGTCCTGACCCGGTAGTACCGGAGTGGAGAGGAAGGGTTGTTGGCTTTTCAGGATTCAGGCATATGTCTCCTTGGGATTTTAGGCTTGTAGTATAGTCCCTGGTAGGGCTGCTTGGAATTCTGTGTCTCCCACTTCTCCATCCTTCCCCATAAGTTTCTGAGCTGAGACCCCAAGGTCTGGACTCTGTGTGGGAAACACTGGCCCGTTTCTGTCACTGACAGGGAGAGGCTTCAGCCCTGATGCGCCATGTTAAGATAGAGCCCCGGGCGTGGAGGCCCGGGTCGACCAGGAGCACAACCCATTTGGCGTATCCCATCCCTCGGAACTTGCCCGGGATTTTCTGAGCAGGGAACCCAGGGCCTGGAGGGTGTTTGTGTTTGTGTGACCCCTTCTCTAAGGTACAGGAACGGCTTCAGTGATAGTGAGCCATGGCCAGCAGCCCCGGGCGTGGAGGCCCGGGGCGAGCAGCCCCGGGCGTGGAGGCCCGGGGCGAGCAGCCCCGGGCGTGGAGGCCCGGGGCGAGCAGCCCCGGGCGTGGAGGCCCGGGGCGAGCAGCCCCGGGCGTGGAGGCCCGGGGCGAGCAGCCCCGGGCGTGGAGGCCCGGGGCGAGCAGCCCCGGGCGTGGAGGCCCGGGGCGAGCAGCCCCGGGCCTGGAGGCCCGGGGCGAGCAGCCCCGGGCCTGGAGGCTCGGGGCGAGCGGGGCACTTCCCATTCTGTGTCTCCAATCCCTCGGAACTTTCCGGGGAGTTTCTGAGCTGAGACCCCAGTGTCTGGAGGCTGTTTCGGGTTCTGTGACCCCTTTCTCTCAGGTACAGGGTGACTGCCTTCTCTCAGGCTCCAGCCTTGCTGTACCATCGTAATGACTCAGGGCCTGGAGGCCGGGGCTCGTAGCAGGTGTTTGGGATTCTGGGTCTCGCATCCCTCGGTCCTGACACGGGAGTACCGGAGTGGAGAGGAAGGGTTGTTGGCTTTTCCGGATTCAGGCATATGTCTCCTTGGGATTTTAGGCTTGTAGTATAGTCCCTGGTAGGGCTGCTTGGAATTCTGTGTCTCCCACTTCTCCATCCTTCCCGGTAAGTTTCTTAGCTGAGACCCCAAGGTCTGGACACTGTGTGGGAAACACTGGCCCGTTTCTGTCACTGACAGGGAGAGGCTTCAGCCCTGATGCTCCATGGAAAGATAGAGCCCCGGGCGTGGAGGCCCGGGTCGACCAGGAGCACTACCCATTTGGCGAATCCGATCCCTCGGAACTTGCCCGGGATTTTCTGAGCAGGGAACCCAGGGCCTGGAGGGTGTTTGTGTTTGTGTGACCCCTTCTCTCAGGTACAGGAACGGCTTCAGTCATAGTGAGCCATGGCGAGCAGCCCCGGGCCTGGAGGCCCGGGGCGAGCAGCCCCGGGCCCGGAGGCCCGGGGCGAGCAGCCCCGGGCCTGGAGGCCCGGGGCGAGCGGGGCACTTCCCATTCTGTGTCTCCAATCCCTCGGAACTTTCCGGGGAGTTTCTGAGCTGAGACCCCAGTGTCTGGAGGCTGTTTCGGGATCTGTGACCTCTTTCTAGCAGGTACAGGGTGACTGCCTTCTCTCAGGCTCCAGCCATGGTGAGCCATCGTAATGACTCAGGGCCTGGAGGCCGGGGCTCGTAGCAGGTGTTTGGGATTCTGGGTCTCGCATCCCCCGGTCCTGACCCGGTAGTACCGGAGTGGAGAGGAAGGGTTGTTGGCTTTTCAGGATTCAGGCATATGTCTCCTTGGGATTTTAGGCTTGTAGTATAGTCCCTGGTAGGGCTGCTTGGAATTCTGTGTCTCCCACTTCTCCATCCTTCCCCAGGAGTTTCTGAGCTGAGACCCCAAGGTCTGGACTCTGTGTGGGAAACACTGGCACGTTTCTGTCACTGACAGGGAGAGGCTTCAGCCCTGATGCGCCATGTTAAGATAGAGCCCCGGGCGTGGAGGCCCGGGTCGACCAGGAGCACAACCCATTTGGCGTATCCCATCCCTCGGAACTTGCCCGGGATTTTCTGAGCAGGGAACCCAGGGCCTGGAGGGTGTTTGTGTTTGTGTGACCCCTTTTCTAAGGTACAGGAACGGCTTCAGTGATAGTGAGCCATGGCGAGCAGCCCCGGGCGTGGAGGCCCGGGGCGAGCAGCCCCGGGCGTGGAGGCCCGGGGCGAGCAGCCCCGGGCGTGGAGGCCCGGGGCGAGCAGCCCCGGGCGTGGAGGCCCGGGGCGAGCAGCCCCGGGCGTGGAGGCCCGGGGCGAGCAGCCCCGGGCGTGGAGGCCCGGGGCGAGCAGCCCCGGGCGTGGAGGCCCGGGGCGAGCAGCCCCGGGCGTGGAGGCCCGGGGCGAGCAGCCCCGGGCCTGGAGGCCCGGGGCGAGCAGCCCCGGGCCTGGAGGCCCGGGGCGAGCAGCCCCGGGCCTGGAGGCCCGGGGCGAGCAGCCCCGGGCCTGGAGGCCCGGGGCGAGCAGCCCCGGGCCTGGAGGCCCGGGGCGAGCGGGGCACTTCCCATTCTGTGTCTCCAATCCCTCGGAACTTTCCGGGGAGTTTCTGAGCTGAGACCCCAGTGTCTGGAGGCTGTTTCGGGTTCTGTGACCCCTTTCTCTCAGGTACAGGGTGACTGCCTTCTCTCAGGCTACAGCCTTGCTGTACCATCGTAATGACTCAGGGCCTGGAGGCCGGGGCTCGTAGCAGGTGTTTGGGATTCTGGGTCTCGCATCCCTCGGTCCTGACACGGGAGTACCGGAGTGGAGAGGAAGGGTTGTTGGCTTTTCAGGATTCAGGCATATGTCTCCTTGGGATTTTAGGCTTGTAGTATAGTCCCTGGTAGGGCTGCTTGGAATTCTGTGTCTCCCACTTCTCCATCCTTCCCGGTAAGTTTCTTAGCTGAGACCCCAAGGTCTGGACTCTGTGTGGGAAACACTGGCCCGTTTCTGTCACTGACAGGGAGAGGCTTCAGCCCTGATGCGCCATGGAAAGATAGACCCCGGGCGTGGAGGCCCGGGTCGACCAGGAGCACTACCCATTTGGCGAATCCGATCCCTCGGAACTTGCCCGGGATTTTCTGAGCAGGGAACCCAGGGCCTGGAGGGTGTTTGTGTTTGTGTGACCCCTTCTCTCAGGTACAGGAACGGCTTCAGTCATAGTGAGCCATGGCGAACAGCCCCGGGCCTGGAGGCCCGGGGCGAGCAGCCCCGGGCCTGGAGGCCCGGGGCGAGCAGCCCCGGGCCTGGAGGCCCGGGGCGAGCAGCCCCGGGCCTGGAGGCCCGGGGCGAGCAGCCCCGGGCCTGGAGGCCCGGGGCGAGCAGCCCCGGGCCTGGAGGCCCGGGGCGAGCAGCCCCGGGCCTGGAGGCCCGGGGCGAGCAGCCCCGGGCCTGGAGGCCCGGGGCGAGCAGCCCCGGGCCTGGAGGCCCGGGGCGAGCAGCCCCGGGCCTGGAGGCCCGGGGCGAGCAGCCCCGGGCCTGGAGGCCCGGGGCGAGCAGCCCCGGGCCTGGAGGCCCGGGGCGAGCAGCCCCGGGCCTGGAGGCCCGGGGCGAGCAGCCCCGGGCCTGGAGGCCCGGGGCGAGCAGCCCCGGGCCTGGAGGCCCGGGGCGAGCAGCCCCGGGCCTGGAGGCCCGGGGCGAGCAGCCCCGGGCCTGGAGGCCCGGGGCGAGCAGCCCCGGGCCTGGAGGCCCGGGGCGAGCAGCCCCGGGCCTGGAGGCCCGGGGCGAGCAGCCCCGGGCCTGGAGGCCCGGGGCGAGCAGCCCCGGGCCTGGAGGCCCGGGGCGAGCAGCCCCGGGCCTGGAGGCCCGGGGCGAGCAGCCCCGGGCCTGGAGGCCCGGGGCGAGCAGCCCCGGGCCTGGAGGCCCGGGGCGAGCAGCCCCGGGCCTGGAGGCCCGGGGCGAGCAGCCCCGGGCCTGGAGGCCCGGGGCGAGCAGCCCCGGGCCTGGAGGCCCGGGGCGAGCAGCCCCGGGCCTGGAGGCCCGGGGCGAGCAGCCCCGGGCCTGGAGGCCCGGGGCGAGCAGCCCCGGGCCTGGAGGCCCGGGGCGAGCAGCCCCGGGCCTGGAGGCCCGGGGCGAGCAGCCCCGGGCCTGGAGGCCCGGGGCGAGCAGCCCCGGGCCTGGAGGCCCGGGGCGAGCAGCCCCGGGCCTGGAGGCCCGGGGCGAGCAGCCCCGGGCCTGGAGGCCCGGGGCGAGCAGCCCCGGGCCTGGAGGCCCGGGGCGAGCAGCCCCGGGCCTGGAGGCCCGGGGCGAGCAGCCCCGGGCCTGGAGGCCCGGGGCGAGCAGCCCCGGGCCTGGAGGCCCGGGGCGAGCAGCCCCGGGCCTGGAGGCCCGGGGCGAGCAGCCCCGGGCCTGGAGGCCCGGGGCGAGCAGCCCCGGGCCTGGAGGCCCGGGGCGAGCGGGGCACTTCCCATTCTGTGTCTCCAATCCCTCGGAACGTTCCGGGGAGTTTCTGAGCTGAGACCCCAGTGTCTGGAGGCTGTTTCGGGTTCTGTGACCCCTTTCTCTCAGGTACAGGGTGACTGCCTTCTCTCAGGCTCCAGCCTTGCTGTACCATCGTAATGACTCAGGGCCTGGAGGCCGGGGCTCGTAGCAGGTGTTTGGGATTCTGGGTCTCGCATCCCCCGGTCCTGACCCGGTAGTACCGGAGTGGAGAGGAAGGGTTGTTGGCTTTTCAGGATTCAGGCATATGTCTCCTTGGGATTTTAGGCTTGTAGTATAGTCCCTGGTAGGGCTGCTTGGAATTCTGTGTCTCCCACTTCTCCATCCTTCCCCAGGAGTTTCTGAGCTGAGACCCCAAGGTCTGGACTCTGTGTGGGAAACACTGGCACGTTTCTGTCACTGACAGGGAGAGGCTTCAGCCCTGATGCGCCATGTTAAGATAGAGCCCCGGGCGTGGAGGCCCGGGTCGACCAGGAGCACAACCCATTTGGCGTATCCCATCCCTCGGAACTTGCCCGGGATTTTCTGAGCAGGGAACCCAGGGCCTGGAGGGTGTTTGTGTTTGTGTGACCCCTTTTCTAAGGTACAGGAACGGCTTCAGTGATAGTGAGCCATGGCGAGCAGCCCCGGGCGTGGAGGCCCGGGGCGAGCAGCCCCGGGCGTGGAGGCCCGGGGCGAGCAGCCCCGGGCGTGGAGGCCCGGGGCGAGCAGCCCCGGGCGTGGAGGCCCGGGGCGAGCAGCCCCGGGCGTGGAGGCCCGGGGCGAGCAGCCCCGGGCCTGGAGGCCCGGGGCGAGCAGCCCCGGGCGTGGAGGCCCGGGGCGAGCAGCCCCGGGCCTGGAGGCCCGGGGCGAGCAGCCCCGGGCCTGGAGGCCCGGGGCGAGCAGCCCCGGGCCTGGAGGCCCGGGGCGAGCAGCCCCGGGCCTGGAGGCCCGGGGCGAGCAGCCCCGGGCCTGGAGGCCCGGGGCGAGCAGCCCCGGGCCTGGAGGCCCGGGGCGAGCAGCCCCGGGCCTGGAGGCCCGGGGCGAGCAGCCCCGGGCCTGGAGGCCCGGGGCGAGCGGGGCACTTCCCATTCTGTGTCTCCAATCCCTCGGAACTTTCCGGGGAGTTTCTGAGCTGAGACCCCAGTGTCTGGAGGCTGTTTCGGGTTCTGTGACCCCTTTCTCTCAGGTACAGGGTGACTGCCTTCTCTCAGGCTACAGCCTTGCTGTACCATCGTAATGACTCAGGGCCTGGAGGCCGGGGCTCGTAGCAGGTGTTTGGGATTCTGGGTCTCGCATCCCTCGGTCCTGACACGGGAGTACCGGAGTGGAGAGGAAGGGTTGTTGGCTTTTCAGGATTCAGGCATATGTCTCCTTGGGATTTTAGGCTTGTAGTATAGTCCCTGGTAGGGCTGCTTGGAATTCTGTGTCTCCCACTTCTCCATCCTTCCCGGTAAGTTTCTTAGCTGAGACCCCAAGGTCTGGACTCTGTGTGGGAAACACTGGCCCGTTTCTGTCACTGACAGGGAGAGGCTTCAGCCCTGATGCGCCATGGAAAGATAGACCCCGGGCGTGGAGGCCCGGGTCGACCAGGAGCACTACCCATTTGGCGAATCCGATCCCTCGGAACTTGCCCGGGATTTTCTGAGCAGGGAACCCAGGGCCTGGAGGGTGTTTGTGTTTGTGTGACCCCTTCTCTCAGGTACAGGAACGGCTTCAGTCATAGTGAGCCATGGCGAACAGCCCCGGGCCTGGAGGCCCGGGGCGAGCAGCCCCGGGCCTGGAGGCCCGGGGCGAGCAGCCCCGGGCCTGGAGGCCCGGGGCGAGCAGCCCCGGGCCTGGAGGCCCGGGGCGAGCAGCCCCGGGCCTGGAGGCCCGGGGCGAGCAGCCCCGGGCCTGGAGGCCCGGGGCGAGCAGCCCCGGGCCTGGAGGCCCGGGGCGAGCAGCCCCGGGCCTGGAGGCCCGGGGCGAGCAGCCCCGGGCCTGGAGGCCCGGGGCGAGCAGCCCCGGGCCTGGAGGCCCGGGGCGAGCAGCCCCGGGCCTGGAGGCCCGGGGCGAGCAGCCCCGGGCCTGGAGGCCCGGGGCGAGCAGCCCCGGGCCTGGAGGCCCGGGGCGAGCAGCCCCGGGCCTGGAGGCCCGGGGCGAGCAGCCCCGGGCCTGGAGGCCCGGGGCGAGCAGCCCCGGGCCTGGAGGCCCGGGGCGAGCAGCCCCGGGCCTGGAGGCCCGGGGCGAGCAGCCCCGGGCCTGGAGGCCCGGGGCGAGCAGCCCCGGGCCTGGAGGCCCGGGGCGAGCAGCCCCGGGCCTGGAGGCCCGGGGCGAGCAGCCCCGGGCCTGGAGGCCCGGGGCGAGCAGCCCCGGGCCTGGAGGCCCGGGGCGAGCAGCCCCGGGCCTGGAGGCCCGGGGCGAGCAGCCCCGGGCCTGGAGGCCCGGGGCGAGCAGCCCCGGGCCTGGAGGCCCGGGGCGAGCAGCCCCGGGCCTGGAGGCCCGGGGCGAGCAGCCCCGGGCCTGGAGGCCCGGGGCGAGCAGCCCCGGGCCTGGAGGCCCGGGGCGAGCAGCCCCGGGCCTGGAGGCCCGGGGCGAGCAGCCCCGGGCCTGGAGGCCCGGGGCGAGCAGCCCCGGGCCTGGAGGCCCGGGGCGAGCAGCCCCGGGCCTGGAGGCCCGGGGCGAGCAGCCCCGGGCCTGGAGGCCCGGGGCGAGCAGCCCCGGGCCTGGAGGCCCGGGGCGAGCAGCCCCGGGCCTGGAGGCCCGGGGCGAGCAGCCCCGGGCCTGGAGGCCCGGGGCGAGCAGCCCCGGGCCTGGAGGCCCGGGGCGAGCAGCCCCGGGCCTGGAGGCCCGGGGCGAGCAGCCCCGGGCCTGGAGGCCCGGGGCGAGCAGCCCCGGGCCTGGAGGCCCGGGGCGAGCAGCCCCGGGCCTGGAGGCCCGGGGCGAGCAGCCCCGGGCCTGGAGGCCCGGGGCGAGCAGCCCCGGGCCTGGAGGCCCGGGGCGAGCAGCCCCGGGCCTGGAGGCCCGGGGCGAGCAGCCCCGGGCCTGGAGGCCCGGGGCGAGCAGCCCCGGGCCTGGAGGCCCGGGGCGAGCAGCCCCGGGCCTGGAGGCCCGGGGCGAGCAGCCCCGGGCCTGGAGGCCCGGGGCGAGCAGCCCCGGGCCTGGAGGCCCGGGGCGAGCAGCCCCGGGCCTGGAGGCCCGGGGCGAGCAGCCCCGGGCCTGGAGGCCCGGGGCGAGCAGCCCCGGGCCTGGAGGCCCGGGGCGAGCAGCCCCGGGCCTGGAGGCCCGGGGCGAGCAGCCCCGGGCCTGGAGGCCCGGGGCGAGCAGCCCCGGGCCTGGAGGCCCGGGGCGAGCAGCCCCGGGCCTGGAGGCCCGGGGCGAGCGGGGCACTTCCCATTCTGTGTCTCCAATCCCTCGGAACGTTCCGGGGAGTTTCTGAGCTGAGACCCCAGTGTCTGGAGGCTGTTTCGGGTTCTGTGACCCCTTTCTCTCAGGTACAGGGTGACTGCCTTCTCTCAGGCTCCAGCCTTGCTGTACCATCGTAATGACTCAGGGCCTGGAGGCCGGGGCTCGTAGCAGGTGTTTGGGATTCTGGGTCTCGCATCCCCCGGTCCTGACCCGGTAGTACCGGAGTGGAGAGGAAGGGTTGTTGGCTTTTCAGGATTCAGGCATATGTCTCCTTGGGATTTTAGGCTTGTAGTATAGTCCCTGGTAGGGCTGCTTGGAATTCTGTGTCTCCCACTTCTCCATCCTTCCCCAGGAGTTTCTGAGCTGAGACCCCAAGGTCTGGACTCTGTGTGGGAAACACTGGCACGTTTCTGTCACTGACAGGGAGAGGCTTCAGCCCTGATGCGCCATGTTAAGATAGAGCCCCGGGCGTGGAGGCCCGGGTCGACCAGGAGCACAACCCATTTGGCGTATCCCATCCCTCGGAACTTGCCCGGGATTTTCTGAGCAGGGAACCCAGGGCCTGGAGGGTGTTTGTGTTTGTGTGACCCCTTTTCTAAGGTACAGGAACGGCTTCAGTGATAGTGAGCCATGGCGAGCAGCCCCGGGCGTGGAGGCCCGGGGCGAGCAGCCCCGGGCGTGGAGGCCCGGGGCGAGCAGCCCCGGGCGTGGAGGCCCGGGGCGAGCAGCCCCGGGCGTGGAGGCCCGGGGCGAGCAGCCCCGGGCGTGGAGGCCCGGGGCGAGCAGCCCCGGGCCTGGAGGCCCGGGGCGAGCAGCCCCGGGCGTGGAGGCCCGGGGCGAGCAGCCCCGGGCCTGGAGGCCCGGGGCGAGCAGCCCCGGGCCTGGAGGCCCGGGGCGAGCGGGGCACTTCCCATTCTGTGTCTCCAATCCCTCGGAACTTTCCGGGGAGTTTCTGAGCTGAGACCCCAGTGTCTGGAGGCTGTTTCGGGTTCTGTGACCCCTTTCTCTCAGGTACAGGGTGACTGCCTTCTCTCAGGCTACAGCCTTGCTGTACCATCGTAATGACTCAGGGCCTGGAGGCCGGGGCTCGTAGCAGGTGTTTGGGATTCTGGGTCTCGCATCCCTCGGTCCTGACACGGGAGTACCGGAGTGGAGAGGAAGGGTTGTTGGCTTTTCAGGATTCAGGCATATGTCTCCTTGGGATTTTAGGCTTGTAGTATAGTCCCTGGTAGGTCTGCTTGGAATTCTGTGTCTCCCACTTCTCCATCCTTCCCGGTAAGTTTCTTAGCTGAGACCCCAAGGTCTGGACTCTGTGTGGGAAACACTGGCCCGTTTCTGTCACTGACAGGGAGAGGCTTCAGCCCTGATGCGCCATGGAAAGATAGACCCCGGGCGTGGAGGCCCGGGTCGACCAGGAGCACTACCCATTTGGCGAATCCGATCCCTCGGAACTTGCCCGGGATTTTCTGAGCAGGGAACCCAGGGCCTGGAGGGTGTTTGTGTTTGTGTGACCCCTTCTCTCAGGTACAGGAACGGCTTCAGTCATAGTGAGCCATGGCGAACAGCCCCGGGCCTGGCGGCCCGGGGCGAGCAGCCCCGGGCCTGGCGGCCCGGGGCGAGCAGCCCCGGGCCTGGCGGCCCGGGGCGAGCAGCCCCGGGCCTGGCGGCCCGGGGCGAGCAGCCCCGGGCCTGGCGGCCCGGGGCGAGCAGCCCCGGGCCTGGCGGCCCGGGGCGAGCAGCCCCGGGCCTGGCGGCCCGGGGCGAGCAGCCCCGGGCCTGGCGGCCCGGGGCGAGCAGCCCCGGGCCTGGCGGCCCGGGGCGAGCAGCCCCGGGCCTGGCGGCCCGGGGCGAGCAGCCCCGGGCCTGGCGGCCCGGGGCGAGCAGCCCCGGGCCTGGCGGCCCGGGGCGAGCAGCCCCGGGCCTGGCGGCCCGGGGCGAGCAGCCCCGGGCCTGGCGGCCCGGGGCGAGCAGCCCCGGGCCTGGCGGCCCGGGGCGAGCAGCCCCGGGCCTGGCGGCCCGGGGCGAGCAGCCCCGGGCCTGGCGGCCCGGGGCGAGCAGCCCCGGGCCTGGCGGCCCGGGGCGAGCAGCCCCGGGCCTGGCGGCCCGGGGCGAGCAGCCCCGGGCCTGGCGGCCCGGGGCGAGCAGCCCCGGGCCTGGCGGCCCGGGGCGAGCAGCCCCGGGCCTGGCGGCCCGGGGCGAGCAGCCCCGGGCCTGGCGGCCCGGGGCGAGCAGCCCCGGGCCTGGCGGCCCGGGGCGAGCAGCCCCGGGCCTGGCGGCCCGGGGCGAGCAGCCCCGGGCCTGGCGGCCCGGGGCGAGCAGCCCCGGGCCTGGCGGCCCGGGGCGAGCAGCCCCGGGCCTGGCGGCCCGGGGCGAGCAGCCCCGGGCCTGGCGGCCCGGGGCGAGCAGCCCCGGGCCTGGCGGCCCGGGGCGAGCAGCCCCGGGCCTGGCGGCCCGGGGCGAGCAGCCCCGGGCCTGGCGGCCCGGGGCGAGCAGCCCCGGGCCTGGCGGCCCGGGGCGAGCAGCCCCGGGCCTGGCGGCCCGGGGCGAGCAGCCCCGGGCCTGGCGGCCCGGGGCGAGCAGCCCCGGGCCTGGCGGCCCGGGGCGAGCAGCCCCGGGCCTGGCGGCCCGGGGCGAGCAGCCCCGGGCCTGGCGGCCCGGGGCGAGCAGCCCCGGGCCTGGCGGCCCGGGGCGAGCAGCCCCGGGCCTGGCGGCCCGGGGCGAGCAGCCCCGGGCCTGGCGGCCCGGGGCGAGCAGCCCCGGGCCTGGCGGCCCGGGGCGAGCAGCCCCGGGCCTGGCGGCCCGGGGCGAGCAGCCCCGGGCCTGGCGGCCCGGGGCGAGCAGCCCCGGGCCTGGCGGCCCGGGGCGAGCAGCCCCGGGCCTGGCGGCCCGGGGCGAGCAGCCCCGGGCCTGGCGGCCCGGGGCGAGCAGCCCCGGGCCTGGCGGCCCGGGGCGAGCAGCCCCGGGCCTGGCGGCCCGGGGCGAGCAGCCCCGGGCCTGGCGGCCCGGGGCGAGCAGCCCCGGGCCTGGCGGCCCGGGGCGAGCAGCCCCGGGCCTGGCGGCCCGGGGCGAGCAGCCCCGGGCCTGGCGGCCCGGGGCGAGCAGCCCCGGGCCTGGCGGCCCGGGGCGAGCAGCCCCGGGCCTGGCGGCCCGGGGCGAGCAGCCCCGGGCCTGGCGGCCCGGGGCGAGCAGCCCCGGGCCTGGCGGCCCGGGGCGAGCAGCCCCGGGCCTGGCGGCCCGGGGCGAGCAGCCCCGGGCCTGGCGGCCCGGGGCGAGCAGCCCCGGGCCTGGCGGCCCGGGGCGAGCAGCCCCGGGCCTGGCGGCCCGGGGCGAGCAGCCCCGGGCCTGGCGGCCCGGGGCGAGCAGCCCCGGGCCTGGCGGCCCGGGGCGAGCAGCCCCGGGCCTGGCGGCCCGGGGCGAGCAGCCCCGGGCCTGGCGGCCCGGGGCGAGCAGCCCCGGGCCTGGCGGCCCGGGGCGAGCAGCCCCGGGCCTGGCGGCCCGGGGCGAGCAGCCCCGGGCCTGGCGGCCCGGGGCGAGCAGCCCCGGGCCTGGCGGCCCGGGGCGAGCAGCCCCGGGCCTGGCGGCCCGGGGCGAGCAGCCCCGGGCCTGGCGGCCCGGGGCGAGCAGCCCCGGGCCTGGCGGCCCGGGGCGAGCAGCCCCGGGCCTGGCGGCCCGGGGCGAGCAGCCCCGGGCCTGGCGGCCCGGGGCGAGCAGCCCCGGGCCTGGCGGCCCGGGGCGAGCAGCCCCGGGCCTGGCGGCCCGGGGCGAGCAGCCCCGGGCCTGGCGGCCCGGGGCGAGCAGCCCCGGGCCTGGCGGCCCGGGGCGAGCAGCCCCGGGCCTGGCGGCCCGGGGCGAGCAGCCCCGGGCCTGGCGGCCCGGGGCGAGCAGCCCCGGGCCTGGCGGCCCGGGGCGAGCAGCCCCGGGCCTGGCGGCCCGGGGCGAGCAGCCCCGGGCCTGGCGGCCCGGGGCGAGCAGCCCCGGGCCTGGCGGCCCGGGGCGAGCAGCCCCGGGCCTGGCGGCCCGGGGCGAGCAGCCCCGGGCCTGGCGGCCCGGGGCGAGCAGCCCCGGGCCTGGCGGCCCGGGGCGAGCAGCCCCGGGCCTGGCGGCCCGGGGCGAGCAGCCCCGGGCCTGGCGGCCCGGGGCGAGCAGCCCCGGGCCTGGCGGCCCGGGGCGAGCAGCCCCGGGCCTGGCGGCCCGGGGCGAGCAGCCCCGGGCCTGGCGGCCCGGGGCGAGCAGCCCCGGGCCTGGCGGCCCGGGGCGAGCAGCCCCGGGCCTGGCGGCCCGGGGCGAGCAGCCCCGGGCCTGGCGGCCCGGGGCGAGCAGCCCCGGGCCTGGCGGCCCGGGGCGAGCAGCCCCGGGCCTGGCGGCCCGGGGCGAGCAGCCCCGGGCCTGGCGGCCCGGGGCGAGCAGCCCCGGGCCTGGCGGCCCGGGGCGAGCAGCCCCGGGCCTGGCGGCCCGGGGCGAGCAGCCCCGGGCCTGGCGGCCCGGGGCGAGCAGCCCCGGGCCTGGCGGCCCGGGGCGAGCAGCCCCGGGCCTGGCGGCCCGGGGCGAGCAGCCCCGGGCCTGGCGGCCCGGGGCGAGCAGCCCCGGGCCTGGCGGCCCGGGGCGAGCAGCCCCGGGCCTGGCGGCCCGGGGCGAGCAGCCCCGGGCCTGGCGGCCCGGGGCGAGCAGCCCCGGGCCTGGCGGCCCGGGGCGAGCAGCCCCGGGCCTGGCGGCCCGGGGCGAGCAGCCCCGGGCCTGGCGGCCCGGGGCGAGCAGCCCCGGGCCTGGCGGCCCGGGGCGAGCAGCCCCGGGCCTGGCGGCCCGGGGCGAGCAGCCCCGGGCCTGGCGGCCCGGGGCGAGCAGCCCCGGGCCTGGCGGCCCGGGGCGAGCAGCCCCGGGCCTGGCGGCCCGGGGCGAGCAGCCCCGGGCCTGGCGGCCCGGGGCGAGCAGCCCCGGGCCTGGCGGCCCGGGGCGAGCAGCCCCGGGCCTGGCGGCCCGGGGCGAGCAGCCCCGGGCCTGGCGGCCCGGGGCGAGCAGCCCCGGGCCTGGCGGCCCGGGGCGAGCAGCCCCGGGCCTGGCGGCCCGGGGCGAGCAGCCCCGGGCCTGGCGGCCCGGGGCGAGCAGCCCCGGGCCTGGCGGCCCGGGGCGAGCAGCCCCGGGCCTGGCGGCCCGGGGCGAGCAGCCCCGGGCCTGGCGGCCCGGGGCGAGCAGCCCCGGGCCTGGCGGCCCGGGGCGAGCAGCCCCGGGCCTGGCGGCCCGGGGCGAGCAGCCCCGGGCCTGGCGGCCCGGGGCGAGCAGCCCCGGGCCTGGCGGCCCGGGGCGAGCAGCCCCGGGCCTGGCGGCCCGGGGCGAGCAGCCCCGGGCCTGGCGGCCCGGGGCGAGCAGCCCCGGGCCTGGCGGCCCGGGGCGAGCAGCCCCGGGCCTGGCGGCCCGGGGCGAGCAGCCCCGGGCCTGGCGGCCCGGGGCGAGCAGCCCCGGGCCTGGCGGCCCGGGGCGAGCAGCCCCGGGCCTGGCGGCCCGGGGCGAGCAGCCCCGGGCCTGGCGGCCCGGGGCGAGCAGCCCCGGGCCTGGCGGCCCGGGGCGAGCAGCCCCGGGCCTGGCGGCCCGGGGCGAGCAGCCCCGGGCCTGGCGGCCCGGGGCGAGCAGCCCCGGGCCTGGCGGCCCGGGGCGAGCAGCCCCGGGCCTGGCGGCCCGGGGCGAGCAGCCCCGGGCCTGGCGGCCCGGGGCGAGCAGCCCCGGGCCTGGCGGCCCGGGGCGAGCAGCCCCGGGCCTGGCGGCCCGGGGCGAGCAGCCCCGGGCCTGGCGGCCCGGGGCGAGCAGCCCCGGGCCTGGCGGCCCGGGGCGAGCAGCCCCGGGCCTGGCGGCCCGGGGCGAGCAGCCCCGGGCCTGGCGGCCCGGGGCGAGCAGCCCCGGGCCTGGCGGCCCGGGGCGAGCAGCCCCGGGCCTGGCGGCCCGGGGCGAGCAGCCCCGGGCCTGGCGGCCCGGGGCGAGCAGCCCCGGGCCTGGCGGCCCGGGGCGAGCAGCCCCGGGCCTGGCGGCCCGGGGCGAGCAGCCCCGGGCCTGGCGGCCCGGGGCGAGCAGCCCCGGGCCTGGCGGCCCGGGGCGAGCAGCCCCGGGCCTGGCGGCCCGGGGCGAGCAGCCCCGGGCCTGGCGGCCCGGGGCGAGCAGCCCCGGGCCTGGCGGCCCGGGGCGAGCGGGGCACTTCCCATTCTGTGTCTCCAATCCCTCGGAACTTTCCGGGGAGTTTCTGAGCTGAGACCCCAGTGTCTGGAGGCTGTTTCGGGTTCTGTGACCCCTTTCTCTCAGGTACAGGGTGACTGCCTTCTCTCAGGCTCCAGCCTTGCTGTACCATCGTAATGACTCAGGGCCTGGAGGCCGGGGCTCGTAGCAGGTGTTTGGGATTCTGGGTCTCGCATCCCTCGGTCCTGACACGGGAGTACCGGAGTGGAGAGGAAGGGTTGTTGGCTTTTCCGGATTCAGGCATATGTCTCCTTGGGATTTTAGGCTTGTAGTATAGTCCCTGGTAGGGCTGCTTGGAATTCTGTGTCTCCCACTTCTCCATCCTTCCCGGTAAGTTTCTTAGCTGAGACCCCAAGGTCTGGACACTGTGTGGGAAACACTGGCCCGTTTCTGTCACTGACAGGGAGAGGCTTCAGCCCTGATGCTCCATGGAAAGATAGAGCCCCGGGCGTGGAGGCCCGGGTCGACCAGGAGCACTACCCATTTGGCGAATCCGATCCCTCGGAACTTGCCCGGGATTTTCTGAGCAGGGAACCCAGGGCCTGGAGGGTGTTTGTGTTTGTGTGACCCCTTCTCTCAGGTACAGGAACGGCTTCAGTCATAGTGAGCCATGGCGAGCAGCCCCGGGCCTGGAGGCCCGGGGCGAGCAGCCCCGGGCCTGGAGGCCCGGGGCGAGCAGCCCCGGGCCTGGAGGCCCGGGGCGAGCAGCCCCGGGCCTGGAGGCCCGGGGCGAGCAGCCCCGGGCCTGGAGGCCCGGGGCGAGCAGCCCCGGGCCTGGAGGCCCGGGGCGAGCAGCCCCGGGCCTGGAGGCCCGGGGCGAGCAGCCCCGGGCCTGGAGGCCCGGGGCGAGCAGCCCCGGGCCTGGAGGCCCGGGGCGAGCAGCCCCGGGCCTGGAGGCCCGGGGCGAGCAGCCCCGGGCCTGGAGGCCCGGGGCGAGCAGCCCCGGGCCTGGAGGCCCGGGGCGAGCAGCCCCGGGCCTGGAGGCCCGGGGCGAGCAGCCCCGGGCCTGGAGGCCCGGGGCGAGCAGCCCCGGGCCTGGAGGCCCGGGGCGAGCAGCCCCGGGCCTGGAGGCCCGGGGCGAGCAGCCCCGGGCCTGGAGGCCCGGGGCGAGCAGCCCCGGGCCTGGAGGCCCGGGGCGAGCAGCCCCGGGCCTGGAGGCCCGGGGCGAGCAGCCCCGGGCCTGGAGGCCCGGGGCGAGCAGCCCCGGGCCTGGAGGCCCGGGGCGAGCAGCCCCGGGCCTGGAGGCCCGGGGCGAGCAGCCCCGGGCCTGGAGGCCCGGGGCGAGCAGCCCCGGGCCTGGAGGCCCGGGGCGAGCAGCCCCGGGCCTGGAGGCCCGGGGCGAGCAGCCCCGGGCCTGGAGGCCCGGGGCGAGCAGCCCCGGGCCTGGAGGCCCGGGGCGAGCAGCCCCGGGCCTGGAGGCCCGGGGCGAGCAGCCCCGGGCCTGGAGGCCCGGGGCGAGCAGCCCCGGGCCTGGAGGCCCGGGGCGAGCAGCCCCGGGCCTGGAGGCCCGGGGCGAGCAGCCCCGGGCCTGGAGGCCCGGGGCGAGCAGCCCCGGGCCTGGAGGCCCGGGGCGAGCAGCCCCGGGCCTGGAGGCCCGGGGCGAGCAGCCCCGGGCCTGGAGGCCCGGGGCGAGCAGCCCCGGGCCTGGAGGCCCGGGGCGAGCAGCCCCGGGCCTGGAGGCCCGGGGCGAGCAGCCCCGGGCCTGGAGGCCCGGGGCGAGCAGCCCCGGGCCTGGAGGCCCGGGGCGAGCAGCCCCGGGCCTGGAGGCCCGGGGCGAGCAGCCCCGGGCCTGGAGGCCCGGGGCGAGCAGCCCCGGGCCTGGAGGCCCGGGGCGAGCAGCCCCGGGCCTGGAGGCCCGGGGCGAGCAGCCCCGGGCCTGGAGGCCCGGGGCGAGCAGCCCCGGGCCTGGAGGCCCGGGGCGAGCAGCCCCGGGCCTGGAGGCCCGGGGCGAGCAGCCCCGGGCCTGGAGGCCCGGGGCGAGCAGCCCCGGGCCTGGAGGCCCGGGGCGAGCAGCCCCGGGCCTGGAGGCCCGGGGCGAGCAGCCCCGGGCCTGGAGGCCCGGGGCGAGCAGCCCCGGGCCTGGAGGCCCGGGGCGAGCAGCCCCGGGCCTGGAGGCCCGGGGCGAGCAGCCCCGGGCCTGGAGGCCCGGGGCGAGCAGCCCCGGGCCTGGAGGCCCGGGGCGAGCAGCCCCGGGCCTGGAGGCCCGGGGCGAGCAGCCCCGGGCCTGGAGGCCCGGGGCGAGCAGCCCCGGGCCTGGAGGCCCGGGGCGAGCAGCCCCGGGCCTGGAGGCCCGGGGCGAGCAGCCCCGGGCCTGGAGGCCCGGGGCGAGCAGCCCCGGGCCTGGAGGCCCGGGGCGAGCAGCCCCGGGCCTGGAGGCCCGGGGCGAGCAGCCCCGGGCCTGGAGGCCCGGGGCGAGCAGCCCCGGGCCTGGAGGCCCGGGGCGAGCAGCCCCGGGCCTGGAGGCCCGGGGCGAGCAGCCCCGGGCCTGGAGGCCCGGGGCGAGCAGCCCCGGGCCTGGAGGCCCGGGGCGAGCAGCCCCGGGCCTGGAGGCCCGGGGCGAGCAGCCCCGGGCCTGGAGGCCCGGGGCGAGCAGCCCCGGGCCTGGAGGCCCGGGGCGAGCAGCCCCGGGCCTGGAGGCCCGGGGCGAGCAGCCCCGGGCCTGGAGGCCCGGGGCGAGCAGCCCCGGGCCTGGAGGCCCGGGGCGAGCGGGGCACTTCCCATTCTGTGTCTCCAATCCCTCGGAACTTTCCGGGGAGTTTCTGAGCTGAGACCCCAGTGTCTGGAGGCTGTTTCGGGTTCTGTGACCCCTTTCTCTCAGGTACAGGGTGACTGCCTTCTCTCAGGCTCCAGCCTTGCTGTACCATCGTAATGACTCAGGGCCTGGAGGCCGGGGCTCGTAGCAGGTGTTTGGGATTCTGGGTCTCGCATCCCTCGGTCCTGACACGGGAGTACCGGAGTGGAGAGGAAGGGTTGTTGGCTTTTCCGGATTCAGGCATATGTCTCCTTGGGATTTTAGGCTTGTAGTATAGTCCCTGGTAGGGCTGCTTGGAATTCTGTGTCTCCCACTTCTCCATCCTTCCCGGTAAGTTTCTTAGCTGAGACCCCAAGGTCTGGACACTGTGTGGGAAACAGTGGCCCGTTTCTGTCACTGACAGGGAGAGGCTTCAGCCCTGATGCTCCATGGAAAGATAGAGCCCCGGGCGTGGAGGCCCGGGTCGACCAGGAGCACTACCCATTTGGCGAATCCGATCCCTCGGAACTTGCCCGGGATTTTCTGAGCAGGGAACCCAGGGCCTGGAGGGTGTTTGTGTTTGTGTGACCCCTTCTCTCAGGTACAGGAACGGCTTCAGTCATAGTGAGCCATGGCGAGCAGCCCCGGGCCTGGAGGCCCGGGGCGAGCAGCCCCGGGCCTGGAGGCCCGGGGCGAGCAGCCCCGGGCCTGGAGGCCCGGGGCGAGCAGCCCCGGGCCTGGAGGCCCGGGGCGAGCAGCCCCGGGCCTGGAGGCCCGGGGCGAGCAGCCCCGGGCCTGGAGGCCCGGGGCGAGCAGCCCCGGGCCTGGAGGCCCGGGGCGAGCAGCCCCGGGCCTGGAGGCCCGGGGCGAGCAGCCCCGGGCCTGGAGGCCCGGGGCGAGCAGCCCCGGGCCTGGAGGCCCGGGGCGAGCAGCCCCGGGCCTGGAGGCCCGGGGCGAGCAGCCCCGGGCCTGGAGGCCCGGGGCGAGCAGCCCCGGGCCTGGAGGCCCGGGGCGAGCAGCCCCGGGCCTGGAGGCCCGGGGCGAGCAGCCCCGGGCCTGGAGGCCCGGGGCGAGCAGCCCCGGGCCTGGAGGCCCGGGGCGAGCAGCCCCGGGCCTGGAGGCCCGGGGCGAGCAGCCCCGGGCCTGGAGGCCCGGGGCGAGCAGCCCCGGGCCTGGAGGCCCGGGGCGAGCAGCCCCGGGCCTGGAGGCCCGGGGCGAGCAGCCCCGGGCCTGGAGGCCCGGGGCGAGCAGCCCCGGGCCTGGAGGCCCGGGGCGAGCAGCCCCGGGCCTGGAGGCCCGGGGCGAGCAGCCCCGGGCCTGGAGGCCCGGGGCGAGCAGCCCCGGGCCTGGAGGCCCGGGGCGAGCAGCCCCGGGCCTGGAGGCCCGGGGCGAGCAGCCCCGGGCCTGGAGGCCCGGGGCGAGCAGCCCCGGGCCTGGAGGCCCGGGGCGAGCAGCCCCGGGCCTGGAGGCCCGGGGCGAGCAGCCCCGGGCCTGGAGGCCCGGGGCGAGCAGCCCCGGGCCTGGAGGCCCGGGGCGAGCAGCCCCGGGCCTGGAGGCCCGGGGCGAGCAGCCCCGGGCCTGGAGGCCCGGGGCGAGCAGCCCCGGGCCTGGAGGCCCGGGGCGAGCAGCCCCGGGCCTGGAGGCCCGGGGCGAGCAGCCCCGGGCCTGGAGGCCCGGGGCGAGCAGCCCCGGGCCTGGAGGCCCGGGGCGAGCAGCCCCGGGCCTGGAGGCCCGGGGCGAGCAGCCCCGGGCCTGGAGGCCCGGGGCGAGCAGCCCCGGGCCTGGAGGCCCGGGGCGAGCAGCCCCGGGCCTGGAGGCCCGGGGCGAGCAGCCCCGGGCCTGGAGGCCCGGGGCGAGCAGCCCCGGGCCTGGAGGCCCGGGGCGAGCAGCCCCGGGCCTGGAGGCCCGGGGCGAGCAGCCCCGGGCCTGGAGGCCCGGGGCGAGCAGCCCCGGGCCTGGAGGCCCGGGGCGAGCAGCCCCGGGCCTGGAGGCCCGGGGCGAGCAGCCCCGGGCCTGGAGGCCCGGGGCGAGCAGCCCCGGGCCTGGAGGCCCGGGGCGAGCAGCCCCGGGCCTGGAGGCCCGGGGCGAGCAGCCCCGGGCCTGGAGGCCCGGGGCGAGCAGCCCCGGGCCTGGAGGCCCGGGGCGAGCAGCCCCGGGCCTGGAGGCCCGGGGCGAGCAGCCCCGGGCCTGGAGGCCCGGGGCGAGCAGCCCCGGGCCTGGAGGCCCGGGGCGAGCAGCCCCGGGCCTGGAGGCCCGGGGCGAGCAGCCCCGGGCCTGGAGGCCCGGGGCGAGCAGCCCCGGGCCTGGAGGCCCGGGGCGAGCAGCCCCGGGCCTGGAGGCCCGGGGCGAGCAGCCCCGGGCCTGGAGGCCCGGGGCGAGCAGCCCCGGGCCTGGAGGCCCGGGGCGAGCAGCCCCGGGCCTGGAGGCCCGGGGCGAGCAGCCCCGGGCCTGGAGGCCCGGGGCGAGCAGCCCCGGGCCTGGAGGCCCGGGGCGAGCAGCCCCGGGCCTGGAGGCCCGGGGCGAGCAGCCCCGGGCCTGGAGGCCCGGGGCGAGCAGCCCCGGGCCTGGAGGCCCGGGGCGAGCAGCCCCGGGCCTGGAGGCCCGGGGCGAGCAGCCCCGGGCCTGGAGGCCCGGGGCGAGCAGCCCCGGGCCTGGAGGCCCGGGGCGAGCAGCCCCGGGCCTGGAG
Organism: Prionailurus viverrinus; assembly: GCF_022837055.1. NCBI lineage: Eukaryota > Metazoa > Chordata > Mammalia > Carnivora > Felidae > Prionailurus > Prionailurus viverrinus. The sequence goes on from NW_025927490.1 coordinate 45,047, forward strand.
GCCCGGGGCGAGCAGCCCCGGGCCTGGAGGCCCGGGGCGAGCAGCCCCGGGCCTGGAGGCCCGGGGCGAGCAGCCCCGGGCCTGGAGGCCCGGGGCGAGCAGCCCCGGGCCTGGAGGCCCGGGGCGAGCAGCCCCGGGCCTGGAGGCCCGGGGCGAGCAGCCCCGGGCCTGGAGGCCCGGGGCGAGCAGCCCCGGGCCTGGAGGCCCGGGGCGAGCAGCCCCGGGCCTGGAGGCCCGGGGCGAGCAGCCCCGGGCCTGGAGGCCCGGGGCGAGCAGCCCCGGGCCTGGAGGCCCGGGGCGAGCAGCCCCGGGCCTGGAGGCCCGGGGCGAGCGGGGCACTTCCCATTCTGTGTCTCCAATCCCTCGGAACTTTCCGGGGAGTTTCTGAGCTGAGACCCCAGTGTCTGGAGGCTGTTTCGGGTTCTGTGACCCCTTTCTCTCAGGTACAGGGTGACTGCCTTCTCTCAGGCTCCAGCCTTGCTGTACCATCGTAATGACTCAGGGCCTGGAGGCCGGGGCTCGTAGCAGGTGTTTGGGATTCTGGGTCTCGCATCCCTCGGTCCTGACACGGGAGAACCGGAGTGGAGAGGAAGGGTTGTTGGCTTTTCCGGATTCAGGCATATGTCTCCTTGGGATTTTAGGCTTGTAGTATAGTCCCTGGTAGGGCTGCTTGGAATTCTGTGTCTCCCACTTCTCCATCCTTCCCGGTAAGTTTCTTAGCTGAGACCCCAAGGTCTGGACACTGTGTGGGAAACACTGGCCCGTTTCTGTCACTGACAGGGAGAGGCTTCAGCCCTGATGCTCCATGGAAAGATAGAGCCCCGGGCGTGGAGGCCCGGGTCGACCAGGAGCACTACCCATTTGGCGAATCCGATCCCTCGGAACTTGCCCGGGATTTTCTGAGCAGGGAACCCAGGGCCTGGAGGGTGTTTGTGTTTGTGTGACCCCTTCTCTCAGGTACAGGAACGGCTTCAGTCATAGTGAGCCATGGCGAGCAGCCCCGGGCCTGGAGGCCCGGGGCGAGCAGCCCCGGGCCTGGAGGCCCGGGGCGAGCAGCCCCGGGCCTGGAGGCCCGGGGCGAGCAGCCCCGGGCCTGGAGGCCCGGGGCGAGCAGCCCCGGGCCTGGAGGCCCGGGGCGAGCAGCCCCGGGCCTGGAGGCCCGGGGCGAGCAGCCCCGGGCCTGGAGGCCCGGGGCGAGCAGCCCCGGGCCTGGAGGCCCGGGGCGAGCAGCCCCGGGCCTGGAGGCCCGGGGCGAGCAGCCCCGGGCCTGGAGGCCCGGGGCGAGCAGCCCCGGGCCTGGAGGCCCGGGGCGAGCAGCCCCGGGCCTGGAGGCCCGGGGCGAGCAGCCCCGGGCCTGGAGGCCCGGGGCGAGCAGCCCCGGGCCTGGAGGCCCGGGGCGAGCAGCCCCGGGCCTGGAGGCCCGGGGCGAGCAGCCCCGGGCCTGGAGGCCCGGGGCGAGCAGCCCCGGGCCTGGAGGCCCGGGGCGAGCAGCCCCGGGCCTGGAGGCCCGGGGCGAGCAGCCCCGGGCCTGGAGGCCCGGGGCGAGCAGCCCCGGGCCTGGAGGCCCGGGGCGAGCAGCCCCGGGCCTGGAGGCCCGGGGCGAGCAGCCCCGGGCCTGGAGGCCCGGGGCGAGCAGCCCCGGGCCTGGAGGCCCGGGGCGAGCAGCCCCGGGCCTGGAGGCCCGGGGCGAGCGGGGCACTTCCCATTCTGTGTCTCCAATCCCTCGGAAGTTTCCGGGGAGTTTCTGAGCTGAGACCCCAGTGTCTGGAGGCTGTTTCGGGATCTGTGACCTCTTTCTAGCAGGTACAGGGTGACTGCCTTCTCTCAGGCTCCAGCCATGGTGAGCCATCGTAATGACTCAGGGCCTGGAGGCCGGGGCTCGTAGCAGGTGTTTGGGATTCTGGGTCTCGCATCCCCCGGTCCTGACCCGGTAGTACCGGAGTGGAGAGGAAGGGTTGTTGGCTTTTCAGGATTCAGGCATATGTCTCCTTGGGATTTTAGGCTTGTAGTATAGTCGCTGGTAGGGCTGCTTGGAATTCTGTGTCTCCCACTTCTCCATCCTTCCCGGTAAGTTTCTTAGCTGAGACCCCAAGGTCTGGACTCTGTGTGGGAAACACTGGCCCGTTTCTGTCACTGACAGGGAGAGGCTTCAGCCCTGATGCGCCATGTTAAGATAGAGCCCCGGGCGTGGAGGCCCGGGTCGACCAGGAGCACAACCCATTTGGCGTATCCCATCCCTTGGAACTTGCGCGGGATTTTCTGAGCAGGGAACCCAGGGCCTGGATTGTGTTTGTGTTTGTGTGACCCCTTCTCTAAGGTACAGGATCGGCTTCAGTGATAGTGAGCCATGGCGAGCAGCCCCGGGCGTGGAGGCCCGGGGCGAGCAGCCCCGGGCGTGGAGGCCCGGGGCGAGCAGCCCCGGGCGTGGAGGCCCGGGGCGAGCAGCCCCGGGCGTGGAGGCCCGGGGCGAGCAGCCCCGGGCGTGGAGGCCCGGGGCGAGCAGCCCCGGGCGTGGAGGCCCGGGGCGAGCAGCCCCGGGCCTGGAGGCCCGGGGCGAGCAGCCCCGGGCCTGGAGGCCCGGGGCGAGCGGGGCACTTCCGATTCTGTGTCTCCAATCCCTCGGAACTTTCCGGGGAGTTTCTGAGCTGAGACCCCAGTGTCTGGAGGCTGTTTCGGGTTCTGTGACCCCTTTCTCTCAGGTACAGGGTGACTGCCTTCTCTCAGGCTCCAGCCTTGCTGTACCATCGTAATGACTCAGGGCCTGGAGGCCGGGGCTCGTAGCAGGTGTTTGGGATTCTGGGTCTCGCATCCCTCGGTCCTGACACGGGAGTACCGGAGTGGAGAGGAAGGGTTGTTGGCTTTTCAGGATTCAGGCATATGTCTCCTTGGGATTTTAGGCTTGTAGTATAGTCCCTGGTAGGGCTGCTTGGAATTCTGTGTCTCCCACTTCTCCATCCTTCCCGGTAAGTTTCTTAGCTGAGACCCCAAGGTCTGGACTCTGTGTGGGAAACACTGGCCCGTTTCTGTCACTGACAGGGAGAGGCTTCAGCCCTGATGCGCCATGGAAAGATAGAGCCCCGGGCGTGGAGGCCCGGGTCGACCAGGAGCACTACCCATTTGGCGAATCCGATCCCTCGGAACTTGCCCGGGATTTTCTGAGCAGGGAACCCAGGGTCTGGAGGGTGTTTGTGTTTGTGTGACCCTTCTCTCAGGTACAGGAACGGCTTCAGTCATAGTGAGCCATGGCGAGCAGCCCCGGGCCCGGAGGCCCGGGGCGAGCAGCCCCGGGCCCGGAGGCCCGGGGCGAGCAGCCCCGGGCCCGGAGGCCCGGGGCGAGCGGGGCACTTCCGATTCTGTGTCTCCAATCCCTCGGAACTTTCCGGGGAGTTTCTGAGCTGAGACCCCAGTGTCTGGAGGCTGTTTCGGGTTCTGTGACCCCTTTCTCTCAGGTACAGGGTGACTGCCTTCTCTCAGGCTCCAGCCTTGCTGTACCATCGTAATGACTCAGGGCCTGGAGGCCGGGGCTCGTAGCAGGTGTTTGGGATTTTGGGTCTCGCATCCCTCGGTCCTGACACGGGAGTACCGGAGTGGAGAGGAAGGGTTGTTGGCTTTTCAGGATTCAGGCATATGTCTCCTTGGGATTTTAGGCTTGTAGTATAGTCCCTGGTAGGGCTGCTTGGAATTCTGTGTCTCCCACTTCTCCATCCTTCCCGGTAAATTTCTTAGCTGAGACCCCAAGGTCTGGACTCTGTGTGGGAAACACTGGCCCGTTTCTGTCACTGACAGGGAGAGGCTTCAGCCCTGATGCGCCATGGAAAGATAGAGCCCCGGGCGTGGAGGCACGGGTCGACCAGGAGCACTACCCATTTGGCGAATCCGATCCCTCGGAACTTGCCCGGGATTTTCTGAGCAGGGAACCCAGGGTCTGGAGGGTGTTTGTGTTTGTGTGACCCCTTCTCTCAGGTACAGGAACGGCTTCAGTCATAGTGAGCCATGGCGAGCAGCCCCGGGCCCGGAGGCCCGGGGCGAGCAGCCCCGGGCCCGGAGGCCCGGGGCGAGCAGCCCCGGGCCCGGAGGCCCGGGGCGAGCAGCCCCGGGCCCGGAAGCCCGGGGCGAGCAGCCCCGGGCCCGGAGGCCCGGGGCGAGCAGCCCCGGGCCCGGAGGCCCGGGGCGAGCAGCCCCGGGCCCGGAGGCCCGGGGCGAGCAGCCCCGGGCCTGGAGGCCCGGGGCGAGCGGGGCACTTCCCATTCTGTGTCTCCAATCCCTCGGAACTTTCCGGGGAGTTTCTGAGCTGAGACCCCAGTGTCTGGAGGCTGTTTCGGGTTCTGTGACCCCTTTCTCTCAGGTACAGGGTGACTGCCTTCTCTCAGGCTCCAGCCATGGTGAGCCATCGTAATGACTCAGGGCCTGGAGGCCGGGCCTCGTAGCAGGTGTTTGGGATTCTGGGTCTCGCATCCCCCGGTCCTGACCCGGTAGTACCGGAGTGGAGAGGAAGGGTTGTTGGCTTTTCAGGATTCAGGCATATGTCTCCTTGGGATTTTAGGCTTGTAGTATAGTCGCTGGTAGGGCTGCTTGGAATTCTGTGTCTCCCACTTCTCCATCCTTCCCGGTAAGTTTCTTAGCTGAGACCCCAAGGTCTGGACTCTGTGTGGGAAACACTGGCCCGTTTCTGTCACTGACAGGGAGAGGCTTCAGCCCTGATGCGCCATGTTAAGATAGAGCCCCGGGCGTGGAGGCCCGGGTCGACCAGGAGCACAACCCATTTGGCGTATCCTATCCCTTGGAACTTGCGCGGGATTTTCTGAGCAGGGAACCCAGGGCCTGGATTGTGTTTGTGTTTGTGTGACCCCTTCTCTAAGGTACAGGATCGGCTTCAGTGATAGTGAGCCATGGCGAGCAGCCCCGGGCGTGGAGGCCCGGGGCGAGCAGCCCCGGGCGTGGAGGCCCGGGGCGAGCAGCCCCGTGCGTGGAGGCCCGGGGCGAGCAGCCCCGGGCGTGGAGGCCCGGGGCGAGCAGCCCCGGGCGTGGAGGCCCGGGGCGAGCAGCCCCGGGCCTGGAGGCCCGGGGCGAGCGGGGCACTTCCGATTCTGTGTCTCCAATCTCTCGGAACTTTCCGGGGAGTTTCTGAGCTGAGACCCCAGTGTCTGGAGGCTGTTTCGGGTTCTGTGACCCCTTTCTCTCAGGTACAGGGTGACTGCCTTCTCTCAGGCTCCAGCCTTGCTGTACCATCGTAATGACTCAGGGCCTGGAGGCCGGGGCTCGTAGCAGGTGTTTGGGATTCTGGGTCTCGCATCCCTCGGTCCTGACTCGGGAGTACCGGAGTGGAGAGGAAGGGTTGTTGGCTTTTCAGGATTCAGGCATATGTCTCCTTGGGATTTTAGGCTTGTAGTATAGTCCCTGGTAGGGCTGCTTGGAATTCTGTGTCTCCCACTTCTCCATCCTTCCCGGTAAGTTTCTTAGCTGAGACCCCAAGGTCTGGACTCTGTGTGGGAAACACTGGCCCGTTTCTGTCACTGACAGGGAGAGGCTTCAGCCCTGATGCGCCATGGAAAGATAGAGCCCCGGGCGTGGAGGCCCGGGTCGACCAGGAGCACTACCCATTTGGCGAATCCGATCCCTCGGAACTTGCCCGGGATTTTCTGAGCAGGGAACCCAGGGTCTGGAGGGTGTTTGTGTTTGTGTGACCCCTTCTCTCAGGTACAGGAACGGCTTCAGTCATAGTGAGCCATGGCGAGCAGCCCCGGGCCCGGAGGCCCGGGGCGAGCAGCCCCGGGCCCGGAGGCCCGGGGCGAGCAGCCCCGGGCCCGGAGGCCCGGGGCGAGCAGCCCCGGGCCCGGAGGCCCGGGGCGAGCAGCCCCGGGCCCGGAGGCCCGGGGCGAGCAGCCCCGGGCCCGGAGGCCCGGGGCGAGCAGCCCCGGGCCTGGAGGCCCGGGGCGAGCGGGGCACTTCCCATTCTGTGTCTCCAATCCCTCGGAACTTTCCGGGGAGTTTCTGAGCTGAGACCCCAGTGTCTGGAGGCTGTTTCGGGTTCTGTGACCCCTTTCTCTCAGGTACAGGGTGACTGCCTTCTCTCAGGCTCCAGCCATGGTGAGCCATCGTAATGACTCAGGGCCTGGAGGCCGGGGCTCGTAGCAGGTGTTTGGGATTCTGGGTCTCGCATCCCCCGGTCCTGACCCGGTAGTACCGGAGTGGAGAGGAAGGGTTGTTGGCTTTTCAGGATTCAGGCATATGTCTCCTTGGGATTTTAGGCTTGTAGTATAGTCGCTGGTAGGGCTGCTTGGAATTCTGTGTCTCCCACTTCTCCATCCTTCCCGGTAAGTTTCTTAGCTGAGACCCCAAGGTCTGGACTCTGTGTGGGAAACACTGGCCCGTTTCTGTCACTGACAGGGAGAGGCTTCAGCCCTGATGCGCCATGTTAAGATAGAGCCCCGGGCGTGGAGGCCCGGGTCGACCAGGAGCACAACCCATTTGGCGTATCCCATCCCTTGGAACTTGCGCGGGATTTTCTGAGCAGGGAACCCAGGGCCTGGATTGTGTTTGTGTTTGTGTGACCCCTTCTCTAAGGTACAGGATCGGCTTCAGTGATAGTGAGCCATGGCGAGCAGCCCCGGGCGTGGAGGCCCGGGGCGAGCAGCCCCGGGCGTGGAGGCCCGGGGCGAGCAGCCCCGGGCGTGGAGGCCCGGGGCGAGCAGCCCCGGGCGTGGAGGCCCGGGGCGAGCAGCCCCGGGCGTGGAGGCCCGGGGCGAGCAGCCCCGGGCCTGGAGGCCCGGGGCGAGCAGCCCCGGGCCTGGAGGCCCGGGGCGAGCAGCCCCGGGCCTGGAGGCCCGGGGCGAGCAGCCCCGGGCCTGGAGGCCCGGGGCGAGCAGCCCCGGGCCTGGAGGCCCGGGGCGAGCAGCCCCGGGCCTGGAGGCCCGGGGCGAGCAGCCCCGGGCCTGGAGGCCCGGGGCGAGCGGGGCACTTCCCATTCTGTGTCTCCAATCCCTCGGAACTTTCCGGGGAGTTTCTGAGCTGAGACCCCAGTGTCTGGAGGCTGTTTCGGGTTCTGTGACCCCTTTCTCTCAGGTACAGGGTGACTGCCTTCTCTCAGGCTCCAACCATGGTGAGCCATCGTAATGACTCAGGGCCTGGAGGCCGGGGCTCGTAGCAGGTGTTTGGGATTCTGGGTCTCGCATCCCTCGGTCCTGACCCGGGAGTACCAGAGTGGAGAGGAAGGGTTGTTGGCTTTTCAGGATTCAGGCATATGTCTCCTTGGGATTTTAGGCTTCTAGTAGAATCCGATCCCTCGGAACTTGCCCGGGATTTTCTGAGCAGGGAACCCAGGGCCTGGAGGGTGTTTGTGTTTGTGTGACCCCTTCTCTAAGGTACAGGAACGGCTTCAGTCATAGTGAGGCATGGCGAGCAGCCCCGGGCGTGGAGGCCCGGGGCGAGCAGCCCCGGGCCCGGAGGCCCGGGGCGAGCAGCCCCGGGCCCGGAGGCCCGGGGCGAGCAGCCCCGGGCGTGGAGGCCCTGGGCGAGCAGCCCCGGGCCCGGAGGCCCGGGGCGAGCAGCCCCGGGCGTGGAGGCCCGGGGCGAACGGGGCACTTCCCATTCTGTGTCTCCAATCCCTCGGAACTTTCCGGGGAGTTTCTGAGCTGAGACCCCAGTGTCTGGAGGCTGTTTCGGGTTCTGTGACCCCTTTCTCTCAGGTACAGGGTGACTGCCTTCTCTCAGGCTCCAACGATGGTGAGCCATCGTAATGACTCAGGGCCTGGAGGCCGGGGCTCGTAGCAGGTGTTTGGGATTCTGGGTCTCGCATCCCTCGGTCCTGACCCGGGAGTACCGGAGTGGAGAATAAGGGTTGTTGGCTTTTCAGGATTCAGGCATATGTCTCCTTTGGATTTTAGGCTTGTAGTAGAATCCGATCCCTCGGAACTTGCCCGGGATTTTCTGAGCAGGGAACCCAGGGCCTGGAGGGTGTTTGTGTTTGTGTGACCCCTTCTCTAAGGTACAGGAACGGCTTCAGTCATAGTGAGCCATGGCGAGCAGCCCCGGGCGTGGAGGCCCGGGGCGAGCAGCCCCGGGCGTGGAGGCCCGGGGCGAGCAGCCCCGGGCGTGGAGGCCCGGGGCGAGCAGCCCCGGGCGTGGAGGCCCGGGGCGAGCAGCCCCGGGCGTGGAGGCCCGGGGCGAGCAGCCCCGGGCGTGGAGGCCCGGGGCGAGCAGCCCCGGGCGTGGAGGCCCGGGGCGAGCAGCCCCGGGCGTGGAGGCCCGGGGCGAGCAGCCCCGGGCCTGGAGGCCCGGGGCGAGCAGCCCCGGGCCTGGAGGCTCGGGGCGAGCGGGGCACTTCCCATTCTGTGTCTCCAATCCCTCGGAACTTTCCGGGGAGTTTCTGAGCTGAGACCCCAGTGTCTGGAGGCTGTTTCGGGTTCTGTGACCCCTTTCTCTCAGGTACAGGGTGACTGCCTTCTCTCAGGCTCCAGCCTTGCTGTACCATCGTAATGACTCAGGGCCTGGAGGCCGGGGCTCGTAGCAGGTGTTTGGGATTCTGGGTCTCGCATCCCTCGATCCTGACACGGGAGTACCGGAGTGGAGAGGAAGGGTTGTTGGCTTTTCCGGATTCAGGCATATGTCTCCTTGGGATTTTAGGCTTGTAGTATAGTCCCTGGTAGGGCTGCTTGGAATTCTGTGTCTCCCACTTCTCCATCCTTCCCGGTAAGTTTCTTAGCTGAGACCCCAAGGTCTGGACACTGTGTGGGAAACACTGGCCCGTTTCTGTCACTGACAGGGAGAGGCTTCAGCCCTGATGCTCCATGGAAAGATAGAGCCCCGGGCGTGGAGGCCCGGGTCGACCAGGAGCACTACCCATTTGGCGAATCCGATCCCTCGGAACTTGCCCGGGATTTTCTGAGCAGGGAACCCAGGGCCTGGAGGGTGTTTGTGTTTGTGTGACCCCTTCTCTCAGGTACAGGAACGGCTTCAGTCATAGTGAGCCATGGCGAGCAGCCCCGGGCCTGGAGGCCCGGGGCGAGCAGCCCCGGGCCTGGAGGCCCGGGGCGAGCAGCCCCGGGCCTGGAGGCCCGGGGCGAGCAGCCCCGGGCCTGGAGGCCCGGGGCGAGCAGCCCCGGGCCTGGAGGCCCGGGGCGAGCAGCCCCGGGCCTGGAGGCCCGGGGCGAGCAGCCCCGGGCCTGGAGGCCCGGGGCGAGCAGCCCCGGGCCTGGAGGCCCGGGGCGAGCAGCCCCGGGCCTGGAGGCCCGGGGCGAGCAGCCCCGGGCCTGGAGGCCCGGGGCGAGCAGCCCCGGGCCTGGAGGCCCGGGGCGAGCAGCCCCGGGCCTGGAGGCCCGGGGCGAGCAGCCCCGGGCCTGGAGGCCCGGGGCGAGCGGGGCACTTCCCATTCTGTGTCTCCAATCCCTCGGAACTTTCCGGGGAGTTTCTGAGCTGAGACCCCAGTGTCTGGAGGCTGTTTCGGGATCTGTGACCTCTTTCTAGCAGGTACAGGGTGACTGCCTTCTCTCAGGCTCCAGCCATGGTGAGCCATCGTAATGACTCAGGGCCTGGAGGCCGGGGCTCGTAGCAGGTGTTTGGGATTCTGGGTCTCGCATCCCCCGGTCCTGACCCGGTAGTACCGGAGTGGAGAGGAAGGATTGTTGGCTTTTCAGGATTCAGGCATATGTCTCCTTGGGATTTTAGGCTTGTAGTATAGTCCCTGGTAGGGCTGCTTGGAATTCTGTGTCTCCCACTTCTCCATCCTTCCCCAGGAGTTTCTGAGCTGAGACCCCAAGGTCTGGACTCTGTGTGGGAAACACTGGCCCGTTTCTGTCACTGACAGGGAGAGGCTTCAGCCCTGATGCGCCATGTTAAGATAGAGCCCCGGGCGTGGAGGCCCGGGTCGACCAGGAGCACAACCCATTTGGCGTATCCCATCCCTCGGAACTTGCCCGGGATTTTCTGAGCAGGGAACCCAGGGCCTGGAGGGTGTTTGTGTTTGTGTGACCCCTTTTCTAAGGTACAGGAACGGCTTCAGTGATAGTGAGCCATGGCGAGCAGCCCCGGGCGTGGAGGCCCGGGGCGAGCAGCCCCGGGCGTGGAGGCCCGGGGCGAGCAGCCCCGGGCGTGGAGGCCCGGGGCGAGCAGCCCCGGGCGTGGAGGCCCGGGGCGAGCAGCCCCGGGCGTGGAGGCCCGGGGCGAGCAGCCCCGGGCGTGGAGGCCCGGGGCGAGCAGCCCCGGGCGTGGAGGCCCGGGGCGAGCAGCCCCGGGCCTGGAGGCCCGGGGCGAGCAGCCCCGGGCCTGGAGGCCCGGGGCGAGCAGCCCCGGGCCTGGAGGCCCGGGGCGAGCAGCCCCGGGCCTGGAGGCCCGGGGCGAGCGGGGCACTTCCCATTCTGTGTCTCCAATCCCTCGGAACTTTCCGGGGAGTTTCTGAGCTGAGACCCCAGTGTCTGGAGGCTGTTTCGGGTTCTGTGACCCCTTTCTCTCAGGTACAGGGTGACTGCCTTCTCTCAGGCTACAGCCTTGCTGTACCATCGTAATGACTCAGGGCCTGGAGGCCGGGGCTCGTAGCAGGTGTTTGGGATTCTGGGTCTCGCATCCCTCGGTCCTGACACGGGAGTACCGGAGTGGAGAGGAAGGGTTGTTGGCTTTTCAGGATTCAGGCATATGTCTCCTTGGGATTTTAGGCTTGTAGTATAGTCCCTGGTAGGGCTGCTTGGAATTCTGTGTCTCCCACTTCTCCATCCTTCCCGGTAAGTTTCTTAGCTGAGACCCCAAGGTCTGGACTCTGTGTGGGAAACACTGGCCCGTTTCTGTCACTGACAGGGAGAGGCTTCAGCCCTGATGCGCCATGGAAAGATAGACCCCGGGCGTGGAGGCCCGGGTCGACCAGGAGCACTACCCATTTGGCGAATCCGATCCCTCGGAACTTGCCCGGGATTTTCTGAGCAGGGAACCCAGGGCCTGGAGGGTGTTTGTGTTTGTGTGACCCCTTCTCTCAGGTACAGGAACGGCTTCAGTCATAGTGAGCCATGGCGAACAGCCCCGGGCCTGGAGGCCCGGGGCGAGCAGCCCCGGGCCTGGAGGCCCGGGGCGAGCAGCCCCGGGCCTGGAGGCCCGGGGCGAGCAGCCCCGGGCCTGGAGGCCCGGGGCGAGCAGCCCCGGGCCTGGAGGCCCGGGGCGAGCAGCCCCGGGCCTGGAGGCCCGGGGCGAGCAGCCCCGGGCCTGGAGGCCCGGGGCGAGCAGCCCCGGGCCTGGAGGCCCGGGGCGAGCGGGGCACTTCCCATTCTGTGTCTCCAATCCCTCGGAACTTTCCGGGGAGTTTCTGAGCTGAGACCCCAGTGTCTGGAGGCTGTTTCGGGTTCTGTGACCCCTTTCTCTCAGGTACAGGGTGACTGCCTTCTCTCAGGCTCCAGCCATGGTGAGCCATCGTAATGACTCAGGGCCTGGAGGCCGGGGCTCGTAGCAGGTGTTTGGGATTCTGGGTCTCGCATCCCCCGGTCCGGGTTGTTGGCTTTTCAGGATTCAGGCATATGTCTCCTTGGGATTTTAGGCTTGTAGTATAGTCCCTGGTAGGGCTGCTTGGAATTCTGTGTCTCCCACTTCTCCATCCTTCCCGGTAAGTTTCTTAGCTGAGACCCCAAGGTCTGGACTCTGTGTGGGAAACACTGGCCCGTTTCTGTCACTGACAGGGAGAGGCTTCAGCCCTGATGCGCCATGTTAAGATAGAGCCCCGGGCGTGGAGGCCCGGGTCGACCAGGAGCACAACCCATTTGGCGTATCCCATCCCTTGGAACTTGCCCGGGATTTTCTGAGCAGGGAACCCAGGGCCTGGAGGGTGTTTGTGTTTGTGTGACCCCTTCTCTAAGGTAGGGGAACGGCTTCAGTGATAGTGAGCCATGGCGAGCAGCCCCGGGCGTGGAGGCCCGGGGCGAGCAGCCCCGGGCGTGGAGGCCCGGGGCGAGCAGCCCCGGGCGTGGAGGCCCGGGGCGAGCAGCCCCGGGCGTGGAGGCCCGGGGCGAGCAGCCCCGGGCGTGGAGGCCCGGGGCGAGCAGCCCCGGGCGTGGAGGCCCGGGGCGAGCAGCCCCGGGCGTGGAGGCCCGGGGCGAGCAGCCCCGGGCGTGGAGGCCCGGGGCGAGCAGCCCCGGGCGTGGAGGCCCGGGGCGAGCAGCCCCGGGCGTGGAGGCCCGGGGCGAGCAGCCCCGGGCCTGGAGGCCCGGGGCGAGCAGCCCCGGGCCTGGAGGCCCGGGGCGAGCAGCCCCGGGCGTGGAGGCCCGGGGCGAGCAGCCCCGGGCCTGGAGGCCCGGGGCGAGCAGCCCCGGGCCTGGAGGCCCGGGGCGAGCAGCCCCGGGCCTGGAGGCCCGGGGCGAGCAGCCCCGGGCCTGGAGGCCCGGGGCGAGCAGCCCCGGGCCTGGAGGCCCGGGGCGAGCAGCCCCGGGCCTGGAGGCCCGGGGCGAGCAGCCCCGGGCCTGGAGGCCCGGGGCGAGCAGCCCCGGGCCTGGAGGCCCGGGGCGAGCAGCCCCGGGCCTGGAGGCCCGGGGCGAGCAGCCCCGGGCCTGGAGGCCCGGGGCGAGCAGCCCCGGGCCTGGAGGCCCGGGGCGAGCAGCCCCGGGCCTGGAGGCCCGGGGCGAGCGGGGCACTTCCCATTCTGTGTCTCCAATCCCTCGGAACTTTCCGGGGAGTTTCTGAGCTGAGACCCCAGTGTCTGGAGGCTGTTTCGGGATCTGTGACCTCTTTCTCGCAGGTACAGGGTGACTGCCTTCTCTCAGGCTCCAGCCATGGTGAGCCATCGTAATGACTCAGGGCCTGGAAGCCGGGGCTCGTAGCAGGTGTTTGGGATTCTGGGTCTCGCATCCCCCGGTCCTGACCCGGTAGTACCGGAGTGGAGAGGAAGGGTTGTTGGCTTTTCAGGATTCAGGCATATGTCTCCTTGGGATTTTAGGCTTGTAGTATAGTCCCTGGTAGGGCTGCTTGGAATTCTGTGTCTCCCACTTCTCCATCCTTCCCCATAAGTTTCTGAGCTGAGACCCCAAGGTCTGGACTCTGTGTGGGAAACACTGGCCCGTTTCTGTCACTGACAGGGAGAGGCTTCAGCCCTGATGCGCCATGGAAAGATAGAGCCCCGGGCGTGGAGGCCCGGGTCGACCAGGAGCACTACCCATTTGGCGAATCCGATCCCTCGGAACTTGCCCGGGATTTTCTGAGCAGGGAACCCAGGGTCTGGAGGGTGTTTGTGTTTGTGTGACCCTTCTCTCAGGTACAGGAACGGCTTCAGTCATAGTGAGCCATGGCGAGCAGCCCCGGGCCCGGAGGCCCGGGGCGAGCAGCCCCGGGCCCGGAGGCCCGGGGCGAGCAGCCCCGGGCCCGGAGGCCCGGGGCGAGCGGGGCACTTCCGATTCTGTGTCTCCAATCCCTCGGAACTTTCCGGGGAGTTTCTGAGCTGAGACCCCAGTGTCTGGAGGCTGTTTCGGGTTCTGTGACCCCTTTCTCTCAGGTACAGGGTGACTGCCTTCTCTCAGGCTCCAGCCTTGCTGTACCATCGTAATGACTCAGGGCCTGGAGGCCGGGGCTCGTAGCAGGTGTTTGGGATTTTGGGTCTCGCATCCCTCGGTCCTGACACGGGAGTACCGGAGTGGAGAGGAAGGGTTGTTGGCTTTTCAGGATTCAGGCATATGTCTCCTTGGGATTTTAGGCTTGTAGTATAGTCCCTGGTAGGGCTGCTTGGAATTCTGTGTCTCCCACTTCTCCATCCTTCCCGGTAAATTTCTTAGCTGAGACCCCAAGGTCTGGACTCTGTGTGGGAAACACTGGCCCGTTTCTGTCACTGACAGGGAGAGGCTTCAGCCCTGATGCGCCATGGAAAGATAGAGCCCCGGGCGTGGAGGCACGGGTCGACCAGGAGCACTACCCATTTGGCGAATCCGATCCCTCGGAACTTGCCCGGGATTTTCTGAGCAGGGAACCCAGGGTCTGGAGGGTGTTTGTGTTTGTGTGACCCCTTCTCTCAGGTACAGGAACGGCTTCAGTCATAGTGAGCCATGGCGAGCAGCCCCGGGCCCGGAGGCCCGGGGCGAGCAGCCCCGGGCCCGGAGGCCCGGGGCGAGCAGCCCCGGGCCCGGAGGCCCGGGGCGAGCAGCCCCGGGCCCGGAAGCCCGGGGCGAGCAGCCCCGGGCCCGGAGGCCCGGGGCGAGCAGCCCCGGGCCCGGAGGCCCGGGGCGAGCAGCCCCGGGCCCGGAGGCCCGGGGCGAGCAGCCCCGGGCCTGGAGGCCCGGGGCGAGCGGGGCACTTCCCATTCTGTGTCTCCAATCCCTCGGAACTTTCCGGGGAGTTTCTGAGCTGAGACCCCAGTGTCTGGAGGCTGTTTCGGGTTCTGTGACCCCTTTCTCTCAGGTACAGGGTGACTGCCTTCTCTCAGGCTCCAGCCATGGTGAGCCATCGTAATGACTCAGGGCCTGGAGGCCGGGCCTCGTAGCAGGTGTTTGGGATTCTGGGTCTCGCATCCCCCGGTCCTGACCCGGTAGTACCGGAGTGGAGAGGAAGGGTTGTTGGCTTTTCAGGATTCAGGCATATGTCTCCTTGGGATTTTAGGCTTGTAGTATAGTCGCTGGTAGGGCTGCTTGGAATTCTGTGTCTCCCACTTCTCCATCCTTCCCGGTAAGTTTCTTAGCTGAGACCCCAAGGTCTGGACTCTGTGTGGGAAACACTGGCCCGTTTCTGTCACTGACAGGGAGAGGCTTCAGCCCTGATGCGCCATGTTAAGATAGAGCCCCGGGCGTGGAGGCCCGGGTCGACCAGGAGCACAACCCATTTGGCGTATCCTATCCCTTGGAACTTGCGCGGGATTTTCTGAGCAGGGAACCCAGGGCCTGGATTGTGTTTGTGTTTGTGTGACCCCTTCTCTAAGGTACAGGATCGGCTTCAGTGATAGTGAGCCATGGCGAGCAGCCCCGGGCGTGGAGGCCCGGGGCGAGCAGCCCCGGGCGTGGAGGCCCGGGGCGAGCAGCCCCGTGCGTGGAGGCCCGGGGCGAGCAGCCCCGGGCGTGGAGGCCCGGGGCGAGCAGCCCCGGGCGTGGAGGCCCGGGGCGAGCAGCCCCGGGCCTGGAGGCCCGGGGCGAGCGGGGCACTTCCGATTCTGTGTCTCCAATCTCTCGGAACTTTCCGGGGAGTTTCTGAGCTGAGACCCCAGTGTCTGGAGGCTGTTTCGGGTTCTGTGACCCCTTTCTCTCAGGTACAGGGTGACTGCCTTCTCTCAGGCTCCAGCCTTGCTGTACCATCGTAATGACTCAGGGCCTGGAGGCCGGGGCTCGTAGCAGGTGTTTGGGATTCTGGGTCTCGCATCCCTCGGTCCTGACTCGGGAGTACCGGAGTGGAGAGGAAGGGTTGTTGGCTTTTCAGGATTCAGGCATATGTCTCCTTGGGATTTTAGGCTTGTAGTATAGTCCCTGGTAGGGCTGCTTGGAATTCTGTGTCTCCCACTTCTCCATCCTTCCCGGTAAGTTTCTTAGCTGAGACCCCAAGGTCTGGACTCTGTGTGGGAAACACTGGCCCGTTTCTGTCACTGACAGGGAGAGGCTTCAGCCCTGATGCGCCATGGAAAGATAGAGCCCCGGGCGTGGAGGCCCGGGTCGACCAGGAGCACTACCCATTTGGCGAATCCGATCCCTCGGAACTTGCCCGGGATTTTCTGAGCAGGGAACCCAGGGTCTGGAGGGTGTTTGTGTTTGTGTGACCCCTTCTCTCAGGTACAGGAACGGCTTCAGTCATAGTGAGCCATGGCGAGCAGCCCCGGGCCCGGAGGCCCGGGGCGAGCAGCCCCGGGCCCGGAGGCCCGGGGCGAGCAGCCCCGGGCCCGGAGGCCCGGGGCGAGCAGCCCCGGGCCCGGAGGCCCGGGGCGAGCAGCCCCGGGCCCGGAGGCCCGGGGCGAGCAGCCCCGGGCCCGGAGGCCCGGGGCGAGCAGCCCCGGGCCTGGAGGCCCGGGGCGAGCGGGGCACTTCCCATTCTGTGTCTCCAATCCCTCGGAACTTTCCGGGGAGTTTCTGAGCTGAGACCCCAGTGTCTGGAGGCTGTTTCGGGTTCTGTGACCCCTTTCTCTCAGGTACAGGGTGACTGCCTTCTCTCAGGCTCCAGCCATGGTGAGCCATCGTAATGACTCAGGGCCTGGAGGCCGGGGCTCGTAGCAGGTGTTTGGGATTCTGGGTCTCGCATCCCCCGGTCCTGACCCGGTAGTACCGGAGTGGAGAGGAAGGGTTGTTGGCTTTTCAGGATTCAGGCATATGTCTCCTTGGGATTTTAGGCTTGTAGTATAGTCGCTGGTAGGGCTGCTTGGAATTCTGTGTCTCCCACTTCTCCATCCTTCCCGGTAAGTTTCTTAGCTGAGACCCCAAGGTCTGGACTCTGTGTGGGAAACACTGGCCCGTTTCTGTCACTGACAGGGAGAGGCTTCAGCCCTGATGCGCCATGTTAAGATAGAGCCCCGGGCGTGGAGGCCCGGGTCGACCAGGAGCACAACCCATTTGGCGTATCCCATCCCTTGGAACTTGCGCGGGATTTTCTGAGCAGGGAACCCAGGGCCTGGATTGTGTTTGTGTTTGTGTGACCCCTTCTCTAAGGTACAGGATCGGCTTCAGTGATAGTGAGCCATGGCGAGCAGCCCCGGGCGTGGAGGCCCGGGGCGAGCAGCCCCGGGCGTGGAGGCCCGGGGCGAGCAGCCCCGGGCGTGGAGGCCCGGGGCGAGCAGCCCCGGGCGTGGAGGCCCGGGGCGAGCAGCCCCGGGCGTGGAGGCCCGGGGCGAGCAGCCCCGGGCCTGGAGGCCCGGGGCGAGCAGCCCCGGGCCTGGAGGCCCGGGGCGAGCAGCCCCGGGCCTGGAGGCCCGGGGCGAGCAGCCCCGGGCCTGGAGGCCCGGGGCGAGCAGCCCCGGGCCTGGAGGCCCGGGGCGAGCAGCCCCGGGCCTGGAGGCCCGGGGCGAGCAGCCCCGGGCCTGGAGGCCCGGGGCGAGCGGGGCACTTCCCATTCTGTGTCTCCAATCCCTCGGAACTTTCCGGGGAGTTTCTGAGCTGAGACCCCAGTGTCTGGAGGCTGTTTCGGGTTCTGTGACCCCTTTCTCTCAGGTACAGGGTGACTGCCTTCTCTCAGGCTCCAACCATGGTGAGCCATCGTAATGACTCAGGGCCTGGAGGCCGGGGCTCGTAGCAGGTGTTTGGGATTCTGGGTCTCGCATCCCTCGGTCCTGACCCGGGAGTACCAGAGTGGAGAGGAAGGGTTGTTGGCTTTTCAGGATTCAGGCATATGTCTCCTTGGGATTTTAGGCTTCTAGTAGAATCCGATCCCTCGGAACTTGCCCGGGATTTTCTGAGCAGGGAACCCAGGGCCTGGAGGGTGTTTGTGTTTGTGTGACCCCTTCTCTAAGGTACAGGAACGGCTTCAGTCATAGTGAGGCATGGCGAGCAGCCCCGGGCGTGGAGGCCCGGGGCGAGCAGCCCCGGGCCCGGAGGCCCGGGGCGAGCAGCCCCGGGCCCGGAGGCCCGGGGCGAGCAGCCCCGGGCGTGGAGGCCCTGGGCGAGCAGCCCCGGGCCCGGAGGCCCGGGGCGAGCAGCCCCGGGCGTGGAGGCCCGGGGCGAACGGGGCACTTCCCATTCTGTGTCTCCAATCCCTCGGAACTTTCCGGGGAGTTTCTGAGCTGAGACCCCAGTGTCTGGAGGCTGTTTCGGGTTCTGTGACCCCTTTCTCTCAGGTACAGGGTGACTGCCTTCTCTCAGGCTCCAACGATGGTGAGCCATCGTAATGACTCAGGGCCTGGAGGCCGGGGCTCGTAGCAGGTGTTTGGGATTCTGGGTCTCGCATCCCTCGGTCCTGACCCGGGAGTACCGGAGTGGAGAATAAGGGTTGTTGGCTTTTCAGGATTCAGGCATATGTCTCCTTTGGATTTTAGGCTTGTAGTAGAATCCGATCCCTCGGAACTTGCCCGGGATTTTCTGAGCAGGGAACCCAGGGCCTGGAGGGTGTTTGTGTTTGTGTGACCCCTTCTCTAAGGTACAGGAACGGCTTCAGTCATAGTGAGCCATGGCGAGCAGCCCCGGGCGTGGAGGCCCGGGGCGAGCAGCCCCGGGCGTGGAGGCCCGGGGCGAGCAGCCCCGGGCGTGGAGGCCCGGGGCGAGCAGCCCCGGGCGTGGAGGCCCGGGGCGAGCAGCCCCGGGCGTGGAGGCCCGGGGCGAGCAGCCCCGGGCGTGGAGGCCCGGGGCGAGCAGCCCCGGGCGTGGAGGCCCGGGGCGAGCAGCCCCGGGCCTGGAGGCCCGGGGCGAGCAGCCCCGGGCCTGGAGGCTCGGGGCGAGCGGGGCACTTCCCATTCTGTGTCTCCAATCCCTCGGAACTTTCCGGGGAGTTTCTGAGCTGAGACCCCAGTGTCTGGAGGCTGTTTCGGGTTCTGTGACCCCTTTCTCTCAGGTACAGGGTGACTGCCTTCTCTCAGGCTCCAGCCTTGCTGTACCATCGTAATGACTCAGGGCCTGGAGGCCGGGGCTCGTAGCAGGTGTTTGGGATTCTGGGTCTCGCATCCCTCGATCCTGACACGGGAGTACCGGAGTGGAGAGGAAGGGTTGTTGGCTTTTCCGGATTCAGGCATATGTCTCCTTGGGATTTTAGGCTTGTAGTATAGTCCCTGGTAGGGCTGCTTGGAATTCTGTGTCTCCCACTTCTCCATCCTTCCCGGTAAGTTTCTTAGCTGAGACCCCAAGGTCTGGACACTGTGTGGGAAACACTGGCCCGTTTCTGTCACTGACAGGGAGAGGCTTCAGCCCTGATGCTCCATGGAAAGATAGAGCCCCGGGCGTGGAGGCCCGGGTCGACCAGGAGCACTACCCATTTGGCGAATCCGATCCCTCGGAACTTGCCCGGGATTTTCTGAGCAGGGAACCCAGGGCCTGGAGGGTGTTTGTGTTTGTGTGACCCCTTCTCTCAGGTACAGGAACGGCTTCAGTCATAGTGAGCCATGGCGAGCAGCCCCGGGCCTGGAGGCCCGGGGCGAGCAGCCCCGGGCCTGGAGGCCCGGGGCGAGCAGCCCCGGGCCTGGAGGCCCGGGGCGAGCAGCCCCGGGCCTGGAGGCCCGGGGCGAGCGGGGCACTTCCCATTCTGTGTCTCCAATCCCTCGGAACTTTCCGGGGAGTTTCTGAGCTGAGACCCCAGTGTCTGGAGGCTGTTTCGGGTTCTGTGACCCCTTTCTCTCAGGTACAGGGTGACTGCCTTCTCTCAGGCTCCAGCCTTGCTGTACCATCGTAATGACTCAGGGCCTGGAGGCCGGGGCTCGTAGCAGGTGTTTGGGATTCTGGGTCTCGCATCCCTCGGTCCTGACACGGGAGTACCGGAGTGGAGAGGAAGGGTTGTTGGCTTTTCAGGA
Source organism: Prionailurus viverrinus (assembly GCF_022837055.1). Lineage (NCBI taxonomy): Eukaryota > Metazoa > Chordata > Mammalia > Carnivora > Felidae > Prionailurus > Prionailurus viverrinus. The sequence continues at coordinate 64,395 of NW_025927490.1, forward strand.
TTCAGGCATATGTCTCCTTGGGATTTTAGGCTTGTAGTATAGTCCCTGGTAGGGCTGCTTGGAATTGTGTGTCTCCCACTTCTCCATCCTTCCCGGTAAGTTTCTTAGCTGAGACCCCAAGGTCTGGACTCTGTGTGGGAAACACTGGCCCGTTTCTGTCACTGACAGGGAGAGGCTTCAGCCCTGATGCGCCATGGAAAGATAGACCCCGGGCGTGGAGGCCCGGGTCGACCAGGAGCACTACCCATTTGGCGAATCCGATCCCTCGGAACTTGCCCGGGATTTTCTGAGCAGGGAACCCAGGGCCTGGAGGGTGTTTGTGTTTGTGTGACCCCTTCTCTCAGGTACAGGAACGGCTTCAGTCATAGTGAGCCATGGCGAGCAGCCCCGGGCCTGGAGGCCCGGGGCGAGCGGGGCACTTCCCATTCTGTGTCTCCAATCCCTCGGAACTTTCCGGGGAGTTTCTGAGCTGAGACCCCAGTGTCTGGAGGCTGTTTCGGGATCTGTGACCTCTTTCTCGCAGGTACAGGGTGACTGCCTTCTCTCAGGCTCCAGCCATGGTGAGCCATCGTAATGACTCAGGGCCTGGAAGCCGGGGCTCGTAGCAGGTGTTTGGGATTCTGGGTCTCGCATCCCCCGGTCCTGACCCGGTAGTACCGGAGTGGAGAGGAAGGGTTGTTGGCTTTTCAGGATTCAGGCATATGTCTCCTTGGGATTTTAGGCTTGTAGTATAGTCCCTGGTAGGGCTGCTTGGAATTCTGTGTCTCCCACTTCTCCATCCTTCCCCATAAGTTTCTGAGCTGAGACCCCAAGGTCTGGACTCTGTGTGGGAAACACTGGCCCGTTTCTGTCACTGACAGGGAGAGGCTTCAGCCCTGATGCGCCATGTTAAGATAGAGCCCCGGGCGTGGAGGCCCGGGTCGACCAGGAGCACAACCCATTTGGCGTATCCCATCCCTCGGAACTTGCCCGGGATTTTCTGAGCAGGGAACCCAGGGCCTGGAGGGTGTTTGTGTTTGTGTGACCCCTTCTCTAAGGTACAGGAACGGCTTCAGTGATAGTGAGCCATGGCCAGCAGCCCCGGGCGTGGAGGCCCGGGGCGAGCAGCCCCGGGCGTGGAGGCCCGGGGCGAGCAGCCCCGGGCGTGGAGGCCCGGGGCGAGCAGCCCCGGGCGTGGAGGCCCGGGGCGAGCAGCCCCGGGCGTGGAGGCCCGGGGCGAGCAGCCCCGGGCGTGGAGGCCCGGGGCGAGCAGCCCCGGGCCTGGAGGCCCGGGGCGAGCAGCCCCGGGCCTGGAGGCTCGGGGCGAGCGGGGCACTTCCCATTCTGTGTCTCCAATCCCTCGGAACTTTCCGGGGAGTTTCTGAGCTGAGACCCCAGTGTCTGGAGGCTGTTTCGGGTTCTGTGACCCCTTTCTCTCAGGTACAGGGTGACTGCCTTCTCTCAGGCTCCAGCCTTGCTGTACCATCGTAATGACTCAGGGCCTGGAGGCCGGGGCTCGTAGCAGGTGTTTGGGATTCTGGGTCTCGCATCCCTCGGTCCTGACACGGGAGTACCGGAGTGGAGAGGAAGGGTTGTTGGCTTTTCCGGATTCAGGCATATGTCTCCTTGGGATTTTAGGCTTGTAGTATAGTCCCTGGTAGGGCTGCTTGGAATTCTGTGTCTCCCACTTCTCCATCCTTCCCGGTAAGTTTCTTAGCTGAGACCCCAAGGTCTGGACACTGTGTGGGAAACACTGGCCCGTTTCTGTCACTGACAGGGAGAGGCTTCAGCCCTGATGCTCCATGGAAAGATAGAGCCCCGGGCGTGGAGGCCCGGGTCGACCAGGAGCACTACCCATTTGGCGAATCCGATCCCTCGGAACTTGCCCGGGATTTTCTGAGCAGGGAACCCAGGGCCTGGAGGGTGTTTGTGTTTGTGTGACCCCTTCTCTCAGGTACAGGAACGGCTTCAGTCATAGTGAGCCATGGCGAGCAGCCCCGGGCCTGGAGGCCCGGGGCGAGCAGCCCCGGGCCCGGAGGCCCGGGGCGAGCAGCCCCGGGCCTGGAGGCCCGGGGCGAGCGGGGCACTTCCCATTCTGTGTCTCCAATCCCTCGGAACTTTCCGGGGAGTTTCTGAGCTGAGACCCCAGTGTCTGGAGGCTGTTTCGGGATCTGTGACCTCTTTCTAGCAGGTACAGGGTGACTGCCTTCTCTCAGGCTCCAGCCATGGTGAGCCATCGTAATGACTCAGGGCCTGGAGGCCGGGGCTCGTAGCAGGTGTTTGGGATTCTGGGTCTCGCATCCCCCGGTCCTGACCCGGTAGTACCGGAGTGGAGAGGAAGGGTTGTTGGCTTTTCAGGATTCAGGCATATGTCTCCTTGGGATTTTAGGCTTGTAGTATAGTCCCTGGTAGGGCTGCTTGGAATTCTGTGTCTCCCACTTCTCCATCCTTCCCCAGGAGTTTCTGAGCTGAGACCCCAAGGTCTGGACTCTGTGTGGGAAACACTGGCACGTTTCTGTCACTGACAGGGAGAGGCTTCAGCCCTGATGCGCCATGTTAAGATAGAGCCCCGGGCGTGGAGGCCCGGGTCGACCAGGAGCACAACCCATTTGGCGTATCCCATCCCTCGGAACTTGCCCGGGATTTTCTGAGCAGGGAACCCAGGGCCTGGAGGGTGTTTGTGTTTGTGTGACCCCTTTTCTAAGGTACAGGAACGGCTTCAGTGATAGTGAGCCATGGCGAGCAGCCCCGGGCGTGGAGGCCCGGGGCGAGCAGCCCCGGGCGTGGAGGCCCGGGGCGAGCAGCCCCGGGCGTGGAGGCCCGGGGCGAGCAGCCCCGGGCGTGGAGGCCCGGGGCGAGCAGCCCCGGGCGTGGAGGCCCGGGGCGAGCAGCCCCGGGCGTGGAGGCCCGGGGCGAGCAGCCCCGGGCGTGGAGGCCCGGGGCGAGCAGCCCCGGGCGTGGAGGCCCGGGGCGAGCAGCCCCGGGCCTGGAGGCCCGGGGCGAGCAGCCCCGGGCCTGGAGGCCCGGGGCGAGCAGCCCCGGGCCTGGAGGCCCGGGGCGAGCAGCCCCGGGCCTGGAGGCCCGGGGCGAGCGGGGCACTTCCCATTCTGTGTCTCCAATCCCTCGGAACTTTCCGGGGAGTTTCTGAGCTGAGACCCCAGTGTCTGGAGGCTGTTTCGGGTTCTGTGACCCCTTTCTCTCAGGTACAGGGTGACTGCCTTCTCTCAGGCTACAGCCTTGCTGTACCATCGTAATGACTCAGGGCCTGGAGGCCGGGGCTCGTAGCAGGTGTTTGGGATTCTGGGTCTCGCATCCCTCGGTCCTGACACGGGAGTACCGGAGTGGAGAGGAAGGGTTGTTGGCTTTTCAGGATTCAGGCATATGTCTCCTTGGGATTTTAGGCTTGTAGTATAGTCCCTGGTAGGGCTGCTTGGAATTCTGTGTCTCCCACTTCTCCATCCTTCCCGGTAAGTTTCTTAGCTGAGACCCCAAGGTCTGGACTCTGTGTGGGAAACACTGGCCCGTTTCTGTCACTGACAGGGAGAGGCTTCAGCCCTGATGCGCCATGGAAAGATAGACCCCGGGCGTGGAGGCCCGGGTCGACCAGGAGCACTACCCATTTGGCGAATCCGATCCCTCGGAACTTGCCCGGGATTTTCTGAGCAGGGAACCCAGGGCCTGGAGGGTGTTTGTGTTTGTGTGACCCCTTCTCTCAGGTACAGGAACGGCTTCAGTCATAGTGAGCCATGGCGAACAGCCCCGGGCCTGGAGGCCCGGGGCGAGCAGCCCCGGGCCTGGAGGCCCGGGGCGAGCAGCCCCGGGCCTGGAGGCCCGGGGCGAGCAGCCCCGGGCCTGGAGGCCCGGGGCGAGCAGCCCCGGGCCTGGAGGCCCGGGGCGAGCAGCCCCGGGCCTGGAGGCCCGGGGCGAGCAGCCCCGGGCCTGGAGGCCCGGGGCGAGCAGCCCCGGGCCTGGAGGCCCGGGGCGAGCAGCCCCGGGCCTGGAGGCCCGGGGCGAGCAGCCCCGGGCCTGGAGGCCCGGGGCGAGCAGCCCCGGGCCTGGAGGCCCGGGGCGAGCAGCCCCGGGCCTGGAGGCCCGGGGCGAGCAGCCCCGGGCCTGGAGGCCCGGGGCGAGCAGCCCCGGGCCTGGAGGCCCGGGGCGAGCAGCCCCGGGCCTGGAGGCCCGGGGCGAGCAGCCCCGGGCCTGGAGGCCCGGGGCGAGCAGCCCCGGGCCTGGAGGCCCGGGGCGAGCAGCCCCGGGCCTGGAGGCCCGGGGCGAGCAGCCCCGGGCCTGGAGGCCCGGGGCGAGCAGCCCCGGGCCTGGAGGCCCGGGGCGAGCAGCCCCGGGCCTGGAGGCCCGGGGCGAGCAGCCCCGGGCCTGGAGGCCCGGGGCGAGCAGCCCCGGGCCTGGAGGCCCGGGGCGAGCAGCCCCGGGCCTGGAGGCCCGGGGCGAGCAGCCCCGGGCCTGGAGGCCCGGGGCGAGCAGCCCCGGGCCTGGAGGCCCGGGGCGAGCAGCCCCGGGCCTGGAGGCCCGGGGCGAGCAGCCCCGGGCCTGGAGGCCCGGGGCGAGCAGCCCCGGGCCTGGAGGCCCGGGGCGAGCGGGGCACTTCCCATTCTGTGTCTCCAATCCCTCGGAACGTTCCGGGGAGTTTCTGAGCTGAGACCCCAGTGTCTGGAGGCTGTTTCGGGTTCTGTGACCCCTTTCTCTCAGGTACAGGGTGACTGCCTTCTCTCAGGCTCCAGCCTTGCTGTACCATCGTAATGACTCAGGGCCTGGAGGCCGGGGCTCGTAGCAGGTGTTTGGGATTCTGGGTCTCGCATCCCCCGGTCCTGACCCGGTAGTACCGGAGTGGAGAGGAAGGGTTGTTGGCTTTTCAGGATTCAGGCATATGTCTCCTTGGGATTTTAGGCTTGTAGTATAGTCCCTGGTAGGGCTGCTTGGAATTCTGTGTCTCCCACTTCTCCATCCTTCCCCAGGAGTTTCTGAGCTGAGACCCCAAGGTCTGGACTCTGTGTGGGAAACACTGGCACGTTTCTGTCACTGACAGGGAGAGGCTTCAGCCCTGATGCGCCATGTTAAGATAGAGCCCCGGGCGTGGAGGCCCGGGTCGACCAGGAGCACAACCCATTTGGCGTATCCCATCCCTCGGAACTTGCCCGGGATTTTCTGAGCAGGGAACCCAGGGCCTGGAGGGTGTTTGTGTTTGTGTGACCCCTTTTCTAAGGTACAGGAACGGCTTCAGTGATAGTGAGCCATGGCGAGCAGCCCCGGGCGTGGAGGCCCGGGGCGAGCAGCCCCGGGCGTGGAGGCCCGGGGCGAGCAGCCCCGGGCGTGGAGGCCCGGGGCGAGCAGCCCCGGGCGTGGAGGCCCGGGGCGAGCAGCCCCGGGCGTGGAGGCCCGGGGCGAGCAGCCCCGGGCCTGGAGGCCCGGGGCGAGCAGCCCCGGGCGTGGAGGCCCGGGGCGAGCAGCCCCGGGCCTGGAGGCCCGGGGCGAGCAGCCCCGGGCCTGGAGGCCCGGGGCGAGCGGGGCACTTCCCATTCTGTGTCTCCAATCCCTCGGAACTTTCCGGGGAGTTTCTGAGCTGAGACCCCAGTGTCTGGAGGCTGTTTCGGGTTCTGTGACCCCTTTCTCTCAGGTACAGGGTGACTGCCTTCTCTCAGGCTACAGCCTTGCTGTACCATCGTAATGACTCAGGGCCTGGAGGCCGGGGCTCGTAGCAGGTGTTTGGGATTCTGGGTCTCGCATCCCTCGGTCCTGACACGGGAGTACCGGAGTGGAGAGGAAGGGTTGTTGGCTTTTCAGGATTCAGGCATATGTCTCCTTGGGATTTTAGGCTTGTAGTATAGTCCCTGGTAGGTCTGCTTGGAATTCTGTGTCTCCCACTTCTCCATCCTTCCCGGTAAGTTTCTTAGCTGAGACCCCAAGGTCTGGACTCTGTGTGGGAAACACTGGCCCGTTTCTGTCACTGACAGGGAGAGGCTTCAGCCCTGATGCGCCATGGAAAGATAGACCCCGGGCGTGGAGGCCCGGGTCGACCAGGAGCACTACCCATTTGGCGAATCCGATCCCTCGGAACTTGCCCGGGATTTTCTGAGCAGGGAACCCAGGGCCTGGAGGGTGTTTGTGTTTGTGTGACCCCTTCTCTCAGGTACAGGAACGGCTTCAGTCATAGTGAGCCATGGCGAACAGCCCCGGGCCTGGCGGCCCGGGGCGAGCAGCCCCGGGCCTGGCGGCCCGGGGCGAGCAGCCCCGGGCCTGGCGGCCCGGGGCGAGCAGCCCCGGGCCTGGCGGCCCGGGGCGAGCAGCCCCGGGCCTGGCGGCCCGGGGCGAGCAGCCCCGGGCCTGGCGGCCCGGGGCGAGCAGCCCCGGGCCTGGCGGCCCGGGGCGAGCAGCCCCGGGCCTGGCGGCCCGGGGCGAGCAGCCCCGGGCCTGGCGGCCCGGGGCGAGCAGCCCCGGGCCTGGCGGCCCGGGGCGAGCAGCCCCGGGCCTGGCGGCCCGGGGCGAGCAGCCCCGGGCCTGGCGGCCCGGGGCGAGCAGCCCCGGGCCTGGCGGCCCGGGGCGAGCAGCCCCGGGCCTGGCGGCCCGGGGCGAGCAGCCCCGGGCCTGGCGGCCCGGGGCGAGCAGCCCCGGGCCTGGCGGCCCGGGGCGAGCAGCCCCGGGCCTGGCGGCCCGGGGCGAGCAGCCCCGGGCCTGGCGGCCCGGGGCGAGCAGCCCCGGGCCTGGCGGCCCGGGGCGAGCAGCCCCGGGCCTGGCGGCCCGGGGCGAGCAGCCCCGGGCCTGGCGGCCCGGGGCGAGCAGCCCCGGGCCTGGCGGCCCGGGGCGAGCAGCCCCGGGCCTGGCGGCCCGGGGCGAGCAGCCCCGGGCCTGGCGGCCCGGGGCGAGCAGCCCCGGGCCTGGCGGCCCGGGGCGAGCAGCCCCGGGCCTGGCGGCCCGGGGCGAGCAGCCCCGGGCCTGGCGGCCCGGGGCGAGCAGCCCCGGGCCTGGCGGCCCGGGGCGAGCAGCCCCGGGCCTGGCGGCCCGGGGCGAGCAGCCCCGGGCCTGGCGGCCCGGGGCGAGCAGCCCCGGGCCTGGCGGCCCGGGGCGAGCAGCCCCGGGCCTGGCGGCCCGGGGCGAGCAGCCCCGGGCCTGGCGGCCCGGGGCGAGCAGCCCCGGGCCTGGCGGCCCGGGGCGAGCAGCCCCGGGCCTGGCGGCCCGGGGCGAGCAGCCCCGGGCCTGGCGGCCCGGGGCGAGCAGCCCCGGGCCTGGCGGCCCGGGGCGAGCAGCCCCGGGCCTGGCGGCCCGGGGCGAGCAGCCCCGGGCCTGGCGGCCCGGGGCGAGCAGCCCCGGGCCTGGCGGCCCGGGGCGAGCAGCCCCGGGCCTGGCGGCCCGGGGCGAGCAGCCCCGGGCCTGGCGGCCCGGGGCGAGCAGCCCCGGGCCTGGCGGCCCGGGGCGAGCAGCCCCGGGCCTGGCGGCCCGGGGCGAGCAGCCCCGGGCCTGGCGGCCCGGGGCGAGCAGCCCCGGGCCTGGCGGCCCGGGGCGAGCAGCCCCGGGCCTGGCGGCCCGGGGCGAGCAGCCCCGGGCCTGGCGGCCCGGGGCGAGCAGCCCCGGGCCTGGCGGCCCGGGGCGAGCAGCCCCGGGCCTGGCGGCCCGGGGCGAGCAGCCCCGGGCCTGGCGGCCCGGGGCGAGCAGCCCCGGGCCTGGCGGCCCGGGGCGAGCAGCCCCGGGCCTGGCGGCCCGGGGCGAGCAGCCCCGGGCCTGGCGGCCCGGGGCGAGCAGCCCCGGGCCTGGCGGCCCGGGGCGAGCAGCCCCGGGCCTGGCGGCCCGGGGCGAGCAGCCCCGGGCCTGGCGGCCCGGGGCGAGCAGCCCCGGGCCTGGCGGCCCGGGGCGAGCAGCCCCGGGCCTGGCGGCCCGGGGCGAGCAGCCCCGGGCCTGGCGGCCCGGGGCGAGCAGCCCCGGGCCTGGCGGCCCGGGGCGAGCAGCCCCGGGCCTGGCGGCCCGGGGCGAGCAGCCCCGGGCCTGGCGGCCCGGGGCGAGCAGCCCCGGGCCTGGCGGCCCGGGGCGAGCAGCCCCGGGCCTGGCGGCCCGGGGCGAGCAGCCCCGGGCCTGGCGGCCCGGGGCGAGCAGCCCCGGGCCTGGCGGCCCGGGGCGAGCAGCCCCGGGCCTGGCGGCCCGGGGCGAGCAGCCCCGGGCCTGGCGGCCCGGGGCGAGCAGCCCCGGGCCTGGCGGCCCGGGGCGAGCAGCCCCGGGCCTGGCGGCCCGGGGCGAGCAGCCCCGGGCCTGGCGGCCCGGGGCGAGCAGCCCCGGGCCTGGCGGCCCGGGGCGAGCAGCCCCGGGCCTGGCGGCCCGGGGCGAGCAGCCCCGGGCCTGGCGGCCCGGGGCGAGCAGCCCCGGGCCTGGCGGCCCGGGGCGAGCAGCCCCGGGCCTGGCGGCCCGGGGCGAGCAGCCCCGGGCCTGGCGGCCCGGGGCGAGCAGCCCCGGGCCTGGCGGCCCGGGGCGAGCAGCCCCGGGCCTGGCGGCCCGGGGCGAGCAGCCCCGGGCCTGGCGGCCCGGGGCGAGCAGCCCCGGGCCTGGCGGCCCGGGGCGAGCAGCCCCGGGCCTGGCGGCCCGGGGCGAGCAGCCCCGGGCCTGGCGGCCCGGGGCGAGCAGCCCCGGGCCTGGCGGCCCGGGGCGAGCAGCCCCGGGCCTGGCGGCCCGGGGCGAGCAGCCCCGGGCCTGGCGGCCCGGGGCGAGCAGCCCCGGGCCTGGCGGCCCGGGGCGAGCAGCCCCGGGCCTGGCGGCCCGGGGCGAGCAGCCCCGGGCCTGGCGGCCCGGGGCGAGCAGCCCCGGGCCTGGCGGCCCGGGGCGAGCAGCCCCGGGCCTGGCGGCCCGGGGCGAGCAGCCCCGGGCCTGGCGGCCCGGGGCGAGCAGCCCCGGGCCTGGCGGCCCGGGGCGAGCAGCCCCGGGCCTGGCGGCCCGGGGCGAGCAGCCCCGGGCCTGGCGGCCCGGGGCGAGCAGCCCCGGGCCTGGCGGCCCGGGGCGAGCAGCCCCGGGCCTGGCGGCCCGGGGCGAGCAGCCCCGGGCCTGGCGGCCCGGGGCGAGCAGCCCCGGGCCTGGCGGCCCGGGGCGAGCAGCCCCGGGCCTGGCGGCCCGGGGCGAGCAGCCCCGGGCCTGGCGGCCCGGGGCGAGCAGCCCCGGGCCTGGCGGCCCGGGGCGAGCAGCCCCGGGCCTGGCGGCCCGGGGCGAGCAGCCCCGGGCCTGGCGGCCCGGGGCGAGCAGCCCCGGGCCTGGCGGCCCGGGGCGAGCAGCCCCGGGCCTGGCGGCCCGGGGCGAGCAGCCCCGGGCCTGGCGGCCCGGGGCGAGCAGCCCCGGGCCTGGCGGCCCGGGGCGAGCAGCCCCGGGCCTGGCGGCCCGGGGCGAGCAGCCCCGGGCCTGGCGGCCCGGGGCGAGCAGCCCCGGGCCTGGCGGCCCGGGGCGAGCAGCCCCGGGCCTGGCGGCCCGGGGCGAGCAGCCCCGGGCCTGGCGGCCCGGGGCGAGCAGCCCCGGGCCTGGCGGCCCGGGGCGAGCAGCCCCGGGCCTGGCGGCCCGGGGCGAGCAGCCCCGGGCCTGGCGGCCCGGGGCGAGCAGCCCCGGGCCTGGCGGCCCGGGGCGAGCAGCCCCGGGCCTGGCGGCCCGGGGCGAGCAGCCCCGGGCCTGGCGGCCCGGGGCGAGCAGCCCCGGGCCTGGCGGCCCGGGGCGAGCAGCCCCGGGCCTGGCGGCCCGGGGCGAGCAGCCCCGGGCCTGGCGGCCCGGGGCGAGCAGCCCCGGGCCTGGCGGCCCGGGGCGAGCAGCCCCGGGCCTGGCGGCCCGGGGCGAGCAGCCCCGGGCCTGGCGGCCCGGGGCGAGCAGCCCCGGGCCTGGCGGCCCGGGGCGAGCAGCCCCGGGCCTGGCGGCCCGGGGCGAGCAGCCCCGGGCCTGGCGGCCCGGGGCGAGCAGCCCCGGGCCTGGCGGCCCGGGGCGAGCAGCCCCGGGCCTGGCGGCCCGGGGCGAGCAGCCCCGGGCCTGGCGGCCCGGGGCGAGCAGCCCCGGGCCTGGCGGCCCGGGGCGAGCAGCCCCGGGCCTGGCGGCCCGGGGCGAGCAGCCCCGGGCCTGGCGGCCCGGGGCGAGCAGCCCCGGGCCTGGCGGCCCGGGGCGAGCAGCCCCGGGCCTGGCGGCCCGGGGCGAGCAGCCCCGGGCCTGGCGGCCCGGGGCGAGCAGCCCCGGGCCTGGCGGCCCGGGGCGAGCAGCCCCGGGCCTGGCGGCCCGGGGCGAGCAGCCCCGGGCCTGGCGGCCCGGGGCGAGCAGCCCCGGGCCTGGCGGCCCGGGGCGAGCAGCCCCGGGCCTGGCGGCCCGGGGCGAGCAGCCCCGGGCCTGGCGGCCCGGGGCGAGCAGCCCCGGGCCTGGCGGCCCGGGGCGAGCAGCCCCGGGCCTGGCGGCCCGGGGCGAGCAGCCCCGGGCCTGGCGGCCCGGGGCGAGCAGCCCCGGGCCTGGCGGCCCGGGGCGAGCAGCCCCGGGCCTGGCGGCCCGGGGCGAGCAGCCCCGGGCCTGGCGGCCCGGGGCGAGCAGCCCCGGGCCTGGCGGCCCGGGGCGAGCAGCCCCGGGCCTGGCGGCCCGGGGCGAGCAGCCCCGGGCCTGGCGGCCCGGGGCGAGCAGCCCCGGGCCTGGCGGCCCGGGGCGAGCAGCCCCGGGCCTGGCGGCCCGGGGCGAGCAGCCCCGGGCCTGGCGGCCCGGGGCGAGCAGCCCCGGGCCTGGCGGCCCGGGGCGAGCAGCCCCGGGCCTGGCGGCCCGGGGCGAGCAGCCCCGGGCCTGGCGGCCCGGGGCGAGCAGCCCCGGGCCTGGCGGCCCGGGGCGAGCGGGGCACTTCCCATTCTGTGTCTCCAATCCCTCGGAACTTTCCGGGGAGTTTCTGAGCTGAGACCCCAGTGTCTGGAGGCTGTTTCGGGTTCTGTGACCCCTTTCTCTCAGGTACAGGGTGACTGCCTTCTCTCAGGCTCCAGCCTTGCTGTACCATCGTAATGACTCAGGGCCTGGAGGCCGGGGCTCGTAGCAGGTGTTTGGGATTCTGGGTCTCGCATCCCTCGGTCCTGACACGGGAGTACCGGAGTGGAGAGGAAGGGTTGTTGGCTTTTCCGGATTCAGGCATATGTCTCCTTGGGATTTTAGGCTTGTAGTATAGTCCCTGGTAGGGCTGCTTGGAATTCTGTGTCTCCCACTTCTCCATCCTTCCCGGTAAGTTTCTTAGCTGAGACCCCAAGGTCTGGACACTGTGTGGGAAACACTGGCCCGTTTCTGTCACTGACAGGGAGAGGCTTCAGCCCTGATGCTCCATGGAAAGATAGAGCCCCGGGCGTGGAGGCCCGGGTCGACCAGGAGCACTACCCATTTGGCGAATCCGATCCCTCGGAACTTGCCCGGGATTTTCTGAGCAGGGAACCCAGGGCCTGGAGGGTGTTTGTGTTTGTGTGACCCCTTCTCTCAGGTACAGGAACGGCTTCAGTCATAGTGAGCCATGGCGAGCAGCCCCGGGCCTGGAGGCCCGGGGCGAGCAGCCCCGGGCCTGGAGGCCCGGGGCGAGCAGCCCCGGGCCTGGAGGCCCGGGGCGAGCAGCCCCGGGCCTGGAGGCCCGGGGCGAGCAGCCCCGGGCCTGGAGGCCCGGGGCGAGCAGCCCCGGGCCTGGAGGCCCGGGGCGAGCAGCCCCGGGCCTGGAGGCCCGGGGCGAGCAGCCCCGGGCCTGGAGGCCCGGGGCGAGCAGCCCCGGGCCTGGAGGCCCGGGGCGAGCAGCCCCGGGCCTGGAGGCCCGGGGCGAGCAGCCCCGGGCCTGGAGGCCCGGGGCGAGCAGCCCCGGGCCTGGAGGCCCGGGGCGAGCAGCCCCGGGCCTGGAGGCCCGGGGCGAGCAGCCCCGGGCCTGGAGGCCCGGGGCGAGCAGCCCCGGGCCTGGAGGCCCGGGGCGAGCAGCCCCGGGCCTGGAGGCCCGGGGCGAGCAGCCCCGGGCCTGGAGGCCCGGGGCGAGCAGCCCCGGGCCTGGAGGCCCGGGGCGAGCAGCCCCGGGCCTGGAGGCCCGGGGCGAGCAGCCCCGGGCCTGGAGGCCCGGGGCGAGCAGCCCCGGGCCTGGAGGCCCGGGGCGAGCAGCCCCGGGCCTGGAGGCCCGGGGCGAGCAGCCCCGGGCCTGGAGGCCCGGGGCGAGCAGCCCCGGGCCTGGAGGCCCGGGGCGAGCAGCCCCGGGCCTGGAGGCCCGGGGCGAGCAGCCCCGGGCCTGGAGGCCCGGGGCGAGCAGCCCCGGGCCTGGAGGCCCGGGGCGAGCAGCCCCGGGCCTGGAGGCCCGGGGCGAGCAGCCCCGGGCCTGGAGGCCCGGGGCGAGCAGCCCCGGGCCTGGAGGCCCGGGGCGAGCAGCCCCGGGCCTGGAGGCCCGGGGCGAGCAGCCCCGGGCCTGGAGGCCCGGGGCGAGCAGCCCCGGGCCTGGAGGCCCGGGGCGAGCAGCCCCGGGCCTGGAGGCCCGGGGCGAGCAGCCCCGGGCCTGGAGGCCCGGGGCGAGCAGCCCCGGGCCTGGAGGCCCGGGGCGAGCAGCCCCGGGCCTGGAGGCCCGGGGCGAGCAGCCCCGGGCCTGGAGGCCCGGGGCGAGCAGCCCCGGGCCTGGAGGCCCGGGGCGAGCAGCCCCGGGCCTGGAGGCCCGGGGCGAGCAGCCCCGGGCCTGGAGGCCCGGGGCGAGCAGCCCCGGGCCTGGAGGCCCGGGGCGAGCAGCCCCGGGCCTGGAGGCCCGGGGCGAGCAGCCCCGGGCCTGGAGGCCCGGGGCGAGCAGCCCCGGGCCTGGAGGCCCGGGGCGAGCAGCCCCGGGCCTGGAGGCCCGGGGCGAGCAGCCCCGGGCCTGGAGGCCCGGGGCGAGCAGCCCCGGGCCTGGAGGCCCGGGGCGAGCAGCCCCGGGCCTGGAGGCCCGGGGCGAGCAGCCCCGGGCCTGGAGGCCCGGGGCGAGCAGCCCCGGGCCTGGAGGCCCGGGGCGAGCAGCCCCGGGCCTGGAGGCCCGGGGCGAGCAGCCCCGGGCCTGGAGGCCCGGGGCGAGCAGCCCCGGGCCTGGAGGCCCGGGGCGAGCAGCCCCGGGCCTGGAGGCCCGGGGCGAGCAGCCCCGGGCCTGGAGGCCCGGGGCGAGCAGCCCCGGGCCTGGAGGCCCGGGGCGAGCAGCCCCGGGCCTGGAGGCCCGGGGCGAGCAGCCCCGGGCCTGGAGGCCCGGGGCGAGCAGCCCCGGGCCTGGAGGCCCGGGGCGAGCAGCCCCGGGCCTGGAGGCCCGGGGCGAGCAGCCCCGGGCCTGGAGGCCCGGGGCGAGCAGCCCCGGGCCTGGAGGCCCGGGGCGAGCAGCCCCGGGCCTGGAGGCCCGGGGCGAGCAGCCCCGGGCCTGGAGGCCCGGGGCGAGCAGCCCCGGGCCTGGAGGCCCGGGGCGAGCAGCCCCGGGCCTGGAGGCCCGGGGCGAGCAGCCCCGGGCCTGGAGGCCCGGGGCGAGCAGCCCCGGGCCTGGAGGCCCGGGGCGAGCAGCCCCGGGCCTGGAGGCCCGGGGCGAGCAGCCCCGGGCCTGGAGGCCCGGGGCGAGCAGCCCCGGGCCTGGAGGCCCGGGGCGAGCGGGGCACTTCCCATTCTGTGTCTCCAATCCCTCGGAACTTTCCGGGGAGTTTCTGAGCTGAGACCCCAGTGTCTGGAGGCTGTTTCGGGTTCTGTGACCCCTTTCTCTCAGGTACAGGGTGACTGCCTTCTCTCAGGCTCCAGCCTTGCTGTACCATCGTAATGACTCAGGGCCTGGAGGCCGGGGCTCGTAGCAGGTGTTTGGGATTCTGGGTCTCGCATCCCTCGGTCCTGACACGGGAGTACCGGAGTGGAGAGGAAGGGTTGTTGGCTTTTCCGGATTCAGGCATATGTCTCCTTGGGATTTTAGGCTTGTAGTATAGTCCCTGGTAGGGCTGCTTGGAATTCTGTGTCTCCCACTTCTCCATCCTTCCCGGTAAGTTTCTTAGCTGAGACCCCAAGGTCTGGACACTGTGTGGGAAACAGTGGCCCGTTTCTGTCACTGACAGGGAGAGGCTTCAGCCCTGATGCTCCATGGAAAGATAGAGCCCCGGGCGTGGAGGCCCGGGTCGACCAGGAGCACTACCCATTTGGCGAATCCGATCCCTCGGAACTTGCCCGGGATTTTCTGAGCAGGGAACCCAGGGCCTGGAGGGTGTTTGTGTTTGTGTGACCCCTTCTCTCAGGTACAGGAACGGCTTCAGTCATAGTGAGCCATGGCGAGCAGCCCCGGGCCTGGAGGCCCGGGGCGAGCAGCCCCGGGCCTGGAGGCCCGGGGCGAGCAGCCCCGGGCCTGGAGGCCCGGGGCGAGCAGCCCCGGGCCTGGAGGCCCGGGGCGAGCAGCCCCGGGCCTGGAGGCCCGGGGCGAGCAGCCCCGGGCCTGGAGGCCCGGGGCGAGCAGCCCCGGGCCTGGAGGCCCGGGGCGAGCAGCCCCGGGCCTGGAGGCCCGGGGCGAGCAGCCCCGGGCCTGGAGGCCCGGGGCGAGCAGCCCCGGGCCTGGAGGCCCGGGGCGAGCAGCCCCGGGCCTGGAGGCCCGGGGCGAGCAGCCCCGGGCCTGGAGGCCCGGGGCGAGCAGCCCCGGGCCTGGAGGCCCGGGGCGAGCAGCCCCGGGCCTGGAGGCCCGGGGCGAGCAGCCCCGGGCCTGGAGGCCCGGGGCGAGCAGCCCCGGGCCTGGAGGCCCGGGGCGAGCAGCCCCGGGCCTGGAGGCCCGGGGCGAGCAGCCCCGGGCCTGGAGGCCCGGGGCGAGCAGCCCCGGGCCTGGAGGCCCGGGGCGAGCAGCCCCGGGCCTGGAGGCCCGGGGCGAGCAGCCCCGGGCCTGGAGGCCCGGGGCGAGCAGCCCCGGGCCTGGAGGCCCGGGGCGAGCAGCCCCGGGCCTGGAGGCCCGGGGCGAGCAGCCCCGGGCCTGGAGGCCCGGGGCGAGCAGCCCCGGGCCTGGAGGCCCGGGGCGAGCAGCCCCGGGCCTGGAGGCCCGGGGCGAGCAGCCCCGGGCCTGGAGGCCCGGGGCGAGCAGCCCCGGGCCTGGAGGCCCGGGGCGAGCAGCCCCGGGCCTGGAGGCCCGGGGCGAGCAGCCCCGGGCCTGGAGGCCCGGGGCGAGCAGCCCCGGGCCTGGAGGCCCGGGGCGAGCAGCCCCGGGCCTGGAGGCCCGGGGCGAGCAGCCCCGGGCCTGGAGGCCCGGGGCGAGCAGCCCCGGGCCTGGAGGCCCGGGGCGAGCAGCCCCGGGCCTGGAGGCCCGGGGCGAGCAGCCCCGGGCCTGGAGGCCCGGGGCGAGCAGCCCCGGGCCTGGAGGCCCGGGGCGAGCAGCCCCGGGCCTGGAGGCCCGGGGCGAGCAGCCCCGGGCCTGGAGGCCCGGGGCGAGCAGCCCCGGGCCTGGAGGCCCGGGGCGAGCAGCCCCGGGCCTGGAGGCCCGGGGCGAGCAGCCCCGGGCCTGGAGGCCCGGGGCGAGCAGCCCCGGGCCTGGAGGCCCGGGGCGAGCAGCCCCGGGCCTGGAGGCCCGGGGCGAGCAGCCCCGGGCCTGGAGGCCCGGGGCGAGCAGCCCCGGGCCTGGAGGCCCGGGGCGAGCAGCCCCGGGCCTGGAGGCCCGGGGCGAGCAGCCCCGGGCCTGGAGGCCCGGGGCGAGCAGCCCCGGGCCTGGAGGCCCGGGGCGAGCAGCCCCGGGCCTGGAGGCCCGGGGCGAGCAGCCCCGGGCCTGGAGGCCCGGGGCGAGCAGCCCCGGGCCTGGAGGCCCGGGGCGAGCAGCCCCGGGCCTGGAGGCCCGGGGCGAGCAGCCCCGGGCCTGGAGGCCCGGGGCGAGCAGCCCCGGGCCTGGAGGCCCGGGGCGAGCAGCCCCGGGCCTGGAGGCCCGGGGCGAGCAGCCCCGGGCCTGGAGGCCCGGGGCGAGCAGCCCCGGGCCTGGAGGCCCGGGGCGAGCAGCCCCGGGCCTGGAGGCCCGGGGCGAGCAGCCCCGGGCCTGGAGGCCCGGGGCGAGCAGCCCCGGGCCTGGAGGCCCGGGGCGAGCAGCCCCGGGCCTGGAGGCCCGGGGCGAGCAGCCCCGGGCCTGGAGGCCCGGGGCGAGCAGCCCCGGGCCTGGAGGCCCGGGGCGAGCAGCCCCGGGCCTGGAGGCCCGGGGCGAGCAGCCCCGGGCCTGGAGGCCCGGGGCGAGCAGCCCCGGGCCTGGAGGCCCGGGGCGAGCAGCCCCGGGCCTGGAGGCCCGGGGCGAGCAGCCCCGGGCCTGGAGGCCCGGGGCGAGCAGCCCCGGGCCTGGAGGCCCGGGGCGAGCAGCCCCGGGCCTGGAGGCCCGGGGCGAGCAGCCCCGGGCCTGGAGGCCCGGGGCGAGCAGCCCCGGGCCTGGAGGCCCGGGGCGAGCAGCCCCGGGCCTGGAGGCCCGGGGCGAGCAGCCCCGGGCCTGGAGGCCCGGGGCGAGCAGCCCCGGGCCTGGAGGCCCGGGGCGAGCAGCCCCGGGCCTGGAGGCCCGGGGCGAGCAGCCCCGGGCCTGGAGGCCCGGGGCGAGCAGCCCCGGGCCTGGAGGCCCGGGGCGAGCAGCCCCGGGCCTGGAGGCCCGGGGCGAGCAGCCCCGGGCCTGGAGGCCCGGGGCGAGCAGCCCCGGGCCTGGAGGCCCGGGGCGAGCAGCCCCGGGCCTGGAGGCCCGGGGCGAGCGGGGCACTTCCCATTCTGTGTCTCCAATCCCTCGGAACTTTCCGGGGAGTTTCTGAGCTGAGACCCCAGTGTCTGGAGGCTGTTTCGGGTTCTGTGACCCCTTTCTCTCAGGTACAGGGTGACTGCCTTCTCTCAGGCTCCAGCCTTGCTGTACCATCGTAATGACTCAGGGCCTGGAGGCCGGGGCTCGTAGCAGGTGTTTGGGATTCTGGGTCTCGCATCCCTCGGTCCTGACACGGGAGAACCGGAGTGGAGAGGAAGGGTTGTTGGCTTTTCCGGATTCAGGCATATGTCTCCTTGGGATTTTAGGCTTGTAGTATAGTCCCTGGTAGGGCTGCTTGGAATTCTGTGTCTCCCACTTCTCCATCCTTCCCGGTAAGTTTCTTAGCTGAGACCCCAAGGTCTGGACACTGTGTGGGAAACACTGGCCCGTTTCTGTCACTGACAGGGAGAGGCTTCAGCCCTGATGCTCCATGGAAAGATAGAGCCCCGGGCGTGGAGGCCCGGGTCGACCAGGAGCACTACCCATTTGGCGAATCCGATCCCTCGGAACTTGCCCGGGATTTTCTGAGCAGGGAACCCAGGGCCTGGAGGGTGTTTGTGTTTGTGTGACCCCTTCTCTCAGGTACAGGAACGGCTTCAGTCATAGTGAGCCATGGCGAGCAGCCCCGGGCCTGGAGGCCCGGGGCGAGCAGCCCCGGGCCTGGAGGCCCGGGGCGAGCAGCCCCGGGCCTGGAGGCCCGGGGCGAGCAGCCCCGGGCCTGGAGGCCCGGGGCGAGCAGCCCCGGGCCTGGAGGCCCGGGGCGAGCAGCCCCGGGCCTGGAGGCCCGGGGCGAGCAGCCCCGGGCCTGGAGGCCCGGGGCGAGCAGCCCCGGGCCTGGAGGCCCGGGGCGAGCAGCCCCGGGCCTGGAGGCCCGGGGCGAGCAGCCCCGGGCCTGGAGGCCCGGGGCGAGCAGCCCCGGGCCTGGAGGCCCGGGGCGAGCAGCCCCGGGCCTGGAGGCCCGGGGCGAGCAGCCCCGGGCCTGGAGGCCCGGGGCGAGCAGCCCCGGGCCTGGAGGCCCGGGGCGAGCAGCCCCGGGCCTGGAGGCCCGGGGCGAGCAGCCCCGGGCCTGGAGGCCCGGGGCGAGCAGCCCCGGGCCTGGAGGCCCGGGGCGAGCAGCCCCGGGCCTGGAGGCCCGGGGCGAGCAGCCCCGGGCCTGGAGGCCCGGGGCGAGCAGCCCCGGGCCTGGAGGCCCGGGGCGAGCAGCCCCGGGCCTGGAGGCCCGGGGCGAGCAGCCCCGGGCCTGGAGGCCCGGGGCGAGCAGCCCCGGGCCTGGAGGCCCGGGGCGAGCGGGGCACTTCCCATTCTGTGTCTCCAATCCCTCGGAAGTTTCCGGGGAGTTTCTGAGCTGAGACCCCAGTGTCTGGAGGCTGTTTCGGGATCTGTGACCTCTTTCTAGCAGGTACAGGGTGACTGCCTTCTCTCAGGCTCCAGCCATGGTGAGCCATCGTAATGACTCAGGGCCTGGAGGCCGGGGCTCGTAGCAGGTGTTTGGGATTCTGGGTCTCGCATCCCCCGGTCCTGACCCGGTAGTACCGGAGTGGAGAGGAAGGGTTGTTGGCTTTTCAGGATTCAGGCATATGTCTCCTTGGGATTTTAGGCTTGTAGTATAGTCGCTGGTAGGGCTGCTTGGAATTCTGTGTCTCCCACTTCTCCATCCTTCCCGGTAAGTTTCTTAGCTGAGACCCCAAGGTCTGGACTCTGTGTGGGAAACACTGGCCCGTTTCTGTCACTGACAGGGAGAGGCTTCAGCCCTGATGCGCCATGTTAAGATAGAGCCCCGGGCGTGGAGGCCCGGGTCGACCAGGAGCACAACCCATTTGGCGTATCCCATCCCTTGGAACTTGCGCGGGATTTTCTGAGCAGGGAACCCAGGGCCTGGATTGTGTTTGTGTTTGTGTGACCCCTTCTCTAAGGTACAGGATCGGCTTCAGTGATAGTGAGCCATGGCGAGCAGCCCCGGGCGTGGAGGCCCGGGGCGAGCAGCCCCGGGCGTGGAGGCCCGGGGCGAGCAGCCCCGGGCGTGGAGGCCCGGGGCGAGCAGCCCCGGGCGTGGAGGCCCGGGGCGAGCAGCCCCGGGCGTGGAGGCCCGGGGCGAGCAGCCCCGGGCGTGGAGGCCCGGGGCGAGCAGCCCCGGGCCTGGAGGCCCGGGGCGAGCAGCCCCGGGCCTGGAGGCCCGGGGCGAGCGGGGCACTTCCGATTCTGTGTCTCCAATCCCTCGGAACTTTCCGGGGAGTTTCTGAGCTGAGACCCCAGTGTCTGGAGGCTGTTTCGGGTTCTGTGACCCCTTTCTCTCAGGTACAGGGTGACTGCCTTCTCTCAGGCTCCAGCCTTGCTGTACCATCGTAATGACTCAGGGCCTGGAGGCCGGGGCTCGTAGCAGGTGTTTGGGATTCTGGGTCTCGCATCCCTCGGTCCTGACACGGGAGTACCGGAGTGGAGAGGAAGGGTTGTTGGCTTTTCAGGATTCAGGCATATGTCTCCTTGGGATTTTAGGCTTGTAGTATAGTCCCTGGTAGGGCTGCTTGGAATTCTGTGTCTCCCACTTCTCCATCCTTCCCGGTAAGTTTCTTAGCTGAGACCCCAAGGTCTGGACTCTGTGTGGGAAACACTGGCCCGTTTCTGTCACTGACAGGGAGAGGCTTCAGCCCTGATGCGCCATGGAAAGATAGAGCCCCGGGCGTGGAGGCCCGGGTCGACCAGGAGCACTACCCATTTGGCGAATCCGATCCCTCGGAACTTGCCCGGGATTTTCTGAGCAGGGAACCCAGGGTCTGGAGGGTGTTTGTGTTTGTGTGACCCTTCTCTCAGGTACAGGAACGGCTTCAGTCATAGTGAGCCATGGCGAGCAGCCCCGGGCCCGGAGGCCCGGGGCGAGCAGCCCCGGGCCCGGAGGCCCGGGGCGAGCAGCCCCGGGCCCGGAGGCCCGGGGCGAGCGGGGCACTTCCGATTCTGTGTCTCCAATCCCTCGGAACTTTCCGGGGAGTTTCTGAGCTGAGACCCCAGTGTCTGGAGGCTGTTTCGGGTTCTGTGACCCCTTTCTCTCAGGTACAGGGTGACTGCCTTCTCTCAGGCTCCAGCCTTGCTGTACCATCGTAATGACTCAGGGCCTGGAGGCCGGGGCTCGTAGCAGGTGTTTGGGATTTTGGGTCTCGCATCCCTCGGTCCTGACACGGGAGTACCGGAGTGGAGAGGAAGGGTTGTTGGCTTTTCAGGATTCAGGCATATGTCTCCTTGGGATTTTAGGCTTGTAGTATAGTCCCTGGTAGGGCTGCTTGGAATTCTGTGTCTCCCACTTCTCCATCCTTCCCGGTAAATTTCTTAGCTGAGACCCCAAGGTCTGGACTCTGTGTGGGAAACACTGGCCCGTTTCTGTCACTGACAGGGAGAGGCTTCAGCCCTGATGCGCCATGGAAAGATAGAGCCCCGGGCGTGGAGGCACGGGTCGACCAGGAGCACTACCCATTTGGCGAATCCGATCCCTCGGAACTTGCCCGGGATTTTCTGAGCAGGGAACCCAGGGTCTGGAGGGTGTTTGTGTTTGTGTGACCCCTTCTCTCAGGTACAGGAACGGCTTCAGTCATAGTGAGCCATGGCGAGCAGCCCCGGGCCCGGAGGCCCGGGGCGAGCAGCCCCGGGCCCGGAGGCCCGGGGCGAGCAGCCCCGGGCCCGGAGGCCCGGGGCGAGCAGCCCCGGGCCCGGAAGCCCGGGGCGAGCAGCCCCGGGCCCGGAGGCCCGGGGCGAGCAGCCCCGGGCCCGGAGGCCCGGGGCGAGCAGCCCCGGGCCCGGAGGCCCGGGGCGAGCAGCCCCGGGCCTGGAGGCCCGGGGCGAGCGGGGCACTTCCCATTCTGTGTCTCCAATCCCTCGGAACTTTCCGGGGAGTTTCTGAGCTGAGACCCCAGTGTCTGGAGGCTGTTTCGGGTTCTGTGACCCCTTTCTCTCAGGTACAGGGTGACTGCCTTCTCTCAGGCTCCAGCCATGGTGAGCCATCGTAATGACTCAGGGCCTGGAGGCCGGGCCTCGTAGCAGGTGTTTGGGATTCTGGGTCTCGCATCCCCCGGTCCTGACCCGGTAGTACCGGAGTGGAGAGGAAGGGTTGTTGGCTTTTCAGGATTCAGGCATATGTCTCCTTGGGATTTTAGGCTTGTAGTATAGTCGCTGGTAGGGCTGCTTGGAATTCTGTGTCTCCCACTTCTCCATCCTTCCCGGTAAGTTTCTTAGCTGAGACCCCAAGGTCTGGACTCTGTGTGGGAAACACTGGCCCGTTTCTGTCACTGACAGGGAGAGGCTTCAGCCCTGATGCGCCATGTTAAGATAGAGCCCCGGGCGTGGAGGCCCGGGTCGACCAGGAGCACAACCCATTTGGCGTATCCTATCCCTTGGAACTTGCGCGGGATTTTCTGAGCAGGGAACCCAGGGCCTGGATTGTGTTTGTGTTTGTGTGACCCCTTCTCTAAGGTACAGGATCGGCTTCAGTGATAGTGAGCCATGGCGAGCAGCCCCGGGCGTGGAGGCCCGGGGCGAGCAGCCCCGGGCGTGGAGGCCCGGGGCGAGCAGCCCCGTGCGTGGAGGCCCGGGGCGAGCAGCCCCGGGCGTGGAGGCCCGGGGCGAGCAGCCCCGGGCGTGGAGGCCCGGGGCGAGCAGCCCCGGGCCTGGAGGCCCGGGGCGAGCGGGGCACTTCCGATTCTGTGTCTCCAATCTCTCGGAACTTTCCGGGGAGTTTCTGAGCTGAGACCCCAGTGTCTGGAGGCTGTTTCGGGTTCTGTGACCCCTTTCTCTCAGGTACAGGGTGACTGCCTTCTCTCAGGCTCCAGCCTTGCTGTACCATCGTAATGACTCAGGGCCTGGAGGCCGGGGCTCGTAGCAGGTGTTTGGGATTCTGGGTCTCGCATCCCTCGGTCCTGACTCGGGAGTACCGGAGTGGAGAGGAAGGGTTGTTGGCTTTTCAGGATTCAGGCATATGTCTCCTTGGGATTTTAGGCTTGTAGTATAGTCCCTGGTAGGGCTGCTTGGAATTCTGTGTCTCCCACTTCTCCCATCCTTCCCGGTAAGTTTCTTAGCTGAGACCCCAAGGTCTGGACTCTGTGTGGGAAACACTGGCCCGTTTCTGTCACTGACAGGGAGAGGCTTCAGCCCTGATGCGCCATGGAAAGATAGAGCCCCGGGCGTGGAGGCCCGGGTCGACCAGGAGCACTACCCATTTGGCGAATCCGATCCCTCGGAACTTGCCCGGGATTTTCTGAGCAGGGAACCCAGGGTCTGGAGGGTGTTTGTGTTTGTGTGACCCCTTCTCTCAGGTACAGGAACGGCTTCAGTCATAGTGAGCCATGGCGAGCAGCCCCCGGGCCCGGAGGCCCGGGGCGAGCAGCCCCGGGCCCGGAGGCCCGGGGCGAGCAGCCCCGGGCCCGGAGGCCCGGGGCGAGCAGCCCCGGGCCTGGAGGCCCGGGGCGAGCGGGGGCACTTCCCATTCTGTGTCTCCAATCCCTCGGAACTTTCCGGGGAGTTTCTGAGCTGAGACCCCAGTGTCTGGAGGCTGTTTCGGGTTCTGTGACCCCTTTCTCTCAGGTACAGGGTGACTGCCTTCTCTCAGGCTCCAGCCATGGTGAGCCATCGTAATGACTCAGGGGCCTGGAGGCCGGGGGCTCGTAGCAGGTGTTTGGGATTCTGGGTCTCGCATCCCCCGGTCCTGACCCGGTAGTACCGGAGTGGAGAGGAAGGGTTGTTGGCTTTTCAGGATTCAGGCATATGTCTCCTTGGGATTTTAGGCTTGTAGTATAGTCGCTGGTAGGGCTGCTTGGAATTCTGTGTCTCCCACTTCTCCATCCTTCCCGGTAAGTTTCTTAGCTGAGACCCCAAGGTCTGGACTCTGTGTGGGAAACACTGGCCCGTTTCTGTCACTGACAGGGAGAGGCTTCAGCCCTGATGCGCCATGTTAAGATAGAGCCCCGGGCGTGGAGGCCCGGGTCGACCAGGAGCACAACCCATTTGGCGTATCCCATCCCTTGGAACTTGCGCGGGATTTTCTGAGCAGGGAACCCAGGGCCTGGATTGTGTTTGTGTTTGTGTGACCCCTTCTCTAAGGTACAGGATCGGCTTCAGTGATAGTGAGCCATGGCGAGCAGCCCCGGGCGTGGAGGGCGCCGGGGCGAGCAGCCCCGGGCGTGGAGGCCCGGGGCGAGCAGCCCCGGGCGTGGAGGCCCGGGGCGAGCAGCCCCGGGCGTGGAGGCCCGGGGCGAGCAGCCCCGGGCGTGGAGGCCCGGGGCGAGCAGCCCCGGGCCTGGAGGCCCGGGGCGAGCAGCCCCGGGCCTGGAGGCCCGGGGCGAGCAGCCCCGGGCCTGGAGGCCCGGGGCGAGCAGCCCCGGGCCTGGAGGCCCGGGGCGAGCAGCCCCGGGCCTGGAGGCCCGGGGCGAGCAGCCCCGGGCCTGGAGGCCCGGGGCGAGCAGCCCCGGGCCTGGAGGCCCGGGGCGAGCGGGGCACTTCCCATTCTGTGTCTCCAATCCCTCGGAACTTTCCGGGGAGTTTCTGAGCTGAGACCCCAGTGTCTGGAGGCTGTTTCGGGTTCTGTGACCCCTTTCTCTCAGGTACAGGGTGACTGCCTTCTCTCAGGCTCCAACCATGGTGAGCCATCGTAATGACTCAGGGCCTGGAGGCCGGGGCTCGTAGCAGGTGTTTGGGATTCTGGGTCTCGCATCCCTCGGTCCTGACCCGGGAGTACCAGAGTGGAGAGGAAGGGTTGTTGGCTTTTCAGGATTCAGGCATATGTCTCCTTGGGATTTTAGGCTTCTAGTAGAATCCGATCCCTCGGAACTTGCCCGGGATTTTCTGAGCAGGGAACCCAGGGCCTGGAGGGTGTTTGTGTTTGTGTGACCCCTTCTCTAAGGTACAGGAACGGCTTCAGTCATAGTGAGGCATGGCGAGCAGCCCCGGGCGTGGAGGCCCGGGGCGAGCAGCCCCGGGCCCGGAGGCCCGGGGCGAGCAGCCCCGGGCCCGGAGGCCCGGGGCGAGCAGCCCCGGGCGTGGAGGCCCTGGGCGAGCAGCCCCGGGCCCGGAGGCCCGGGGCGAGCAGCCCCGGGCGTGGAGGCCCGGGGCGAACGGGGCACTTCCCATTCTGTGTCTCCAATCCCTCGGAACTTTCCGGGGAGTTTCTGAGCTGAGACCCCAGTGTCTGGAGGCTGTTTCGGGTTCTGTGACCCCTTTCTCTCAGGTACAGGGTGACTGCCTTCTCTCAGGCTCCAACGATGGTGAGCCATCGTAATGACTCAGGGCCTGGAGGCCGGGGCTCGTAGCAGGTGTTTGGGATTCTGGGTCTCGCATCCCTCGGTCCTGACCCGGGAGTACCGGAGTGGAGAATAAGGGTTGTTGGCTTTTCAGGATTCAGGCATATGTCTCCTTTGGATTTTAGGCTTGTAGTAGAATCCGATCCCTCGGAACTTGCCCGGGATTTTCTGAGCAGGGAACCCAGGGCCTGGAGGGTGTTTGTGTTTGTGTGACCCCTTCTCTAAGGTACAGGAACGGCTTCAGTCATAGTGAGCCATGGCGAGCAGCCCCGGGCGTGGAGGCCCGGGGCGAGCAGCCCCGGGCGTGGAGGCCCGGGGCGAGCAGCCCCGGGCGTGGAGGCCCGGGGCGAGCAGCCCCGGGCGTGGAGGCCCGGGGCGAGCAGCCCCGGGCGTGGAGGCCCGGGGCGAGCAGCCCCGGGCGTGGAGGCCCGGGGCGAGCAGCCCCGGGCGTGGAGGCCCGGGGCGAGCAGCCCCGGGCGTGGAGGCCCGGGGCGAGCAGCCCCGGGCGTGGAGGCCCGGGGCGAGCAGCCCCGGGCCTGGAGGCCCGGGGCGAGCAGCCCCGGGCCTGGAGGCTCGGGGCGAGCGGGGCACTTCCCATTCTGTGTCTCCAATCCCTCGGAACTTTCCGGGGAGTTTCTGAGCTGAGACCCCAGTGTCTGGAGGCTGTTTCGGGTTCTGTGACCCCTTTCTCTCAGGTACAGGGTGACTGCCTTCTCTCAGGCTCCAGCCTTGCTGTACCATCGTAATGACTCAGGGCCTGGAGGCCGGGGCTCGTAGCAGGTGTTTGGGATTCTGGGTCTCGCATCCCTCGATCCTGACACGGGAGTACCGGAGTGGAGAGGAAGGGTTGTTGGCTTTTCCGGATTCAGGCATATGTCTCCTTGGGATTTTAGGCTTGTAGTATAGTCCCTGGTAGGGCTGCTTGGAATTCTGTGTCTCCCACTTCTCCATCCTTCCCGGTAAGTTTCTTAGCTGAGACCCCAAGGTCTGGACACTGTGTGGGAAACACTGGCCCGTTTCTGTCACTGACAGGGAGAGGCTTCAGCCCTGATGCTCCATGGAAAGATAGAGCCCCGGGCGTGGAGGCCCGGGTCGACCAGGAGCACTACCCATTTGGCGAATCCGATCCCTCGGAACTTGCCCGGGATTTTCTGAGCAGGGAACCCAGGGCCTGGAGGGTGTTTGTGTTTGTGTGACCCCTTCTCTCAGGTACAGGAACGGCTTCAGTCATAGTGAGCCATGGCGAGCAGCCCCGGGCCTGGAGGCCCGGGGCGAGCAGCCCCGGGCCTGGAGGCCCGGGGCGAGCAGCCCCGGGCCTGGAGGCCCGGGGCGAGCAGCCCCGGGCCTGGAGGCCCGGGGCGAGCAGCCCCGGGCCTGGAGGCCCGGGGCGAGCAGCCCCGGGCCTGGAGGCCCGGGGCGAGCAGCCCCGGGCCTGGAGGCCCGGGGCGAGCAGCCCCGGGCCTGGAGGCCCGGGGCGAGCAGCCCCGGGCCTGGAGGCCCGGGGCGAGCAGCCCCGGGCCTGGAGGCCCGGGGCGAGCAGCCCCGGGCCTGGAGGCCCGGGGCGAGCAGCCCCGGGCCTGGAGGCCCGGGGCGAGCAGCCCCGGGCCTGGAGGCCCGGGGCGAGCAGCCCCGGGCCTGGAGGCCCGGGGCGAGCAGCCCCGGGCCTGGAGGCCCGGGGCGAGCGGGGCACTTCCCATTCTGTGTCTCCAATCCCTCGGAACTTTCCGGGGAGTTTCTGAGCTGAGACCCCAGTGTCTGGAGGCTGTTTCGGGATCTGTGACCTCTTTCTAGCAGGTACAGGGTGACTGCCTTCTCTCAGGCTCCAGCCATGGTGAGCCATCGTAATGACTCAGGGCCTGGAGGCCGGGGCTCGTAGCAGGTGTTTGGGATTCTGGGTCTCGCATCCCCCGGTCCTGACCCGGTAGTACCGGAGTGGAGAGGAAGGATTGTTGGCTTTTCAGGATTCAGGCATATGTCTCCTTGGGATTTTAGGCTTGTAGTATAGTCCCTGGTAGGGCTGCTTGGAATTCTGTGTCTCCCACTTCTCCATCCTTCCCCAGGAGTTTCTGAGCTGAGACCCCAAGGTCTGGACTCTGTGTGGGAAACACTGGCCCGTTTCTGTCACTGACAGGGAGAGGCTTCAGCCCTGATGCGCCATGTTAAGATAGAGCCCCGGGCGTGGAGGCCCGGGTCGACCAGGAGCACAACCCATTTGGCGTATCCCATCCCTCGGAACTTGCCCGGGATTTTCTGAGCAGGGAACCCAGGGCCTGGAGGGTGTTTGTGTTTGTGTGACCCCTTTTCTAAGGTACAGGAACGGCTTCAGTGATAGTGAGCCATGGCGAGCAGCCCCGGGCGTGGAGGCCCGGGGCGAGCAGCCCCGGGCGTGGAGGCCCGGGGCGAGCAGCCCCGGGCGTGGAGGCCCGGGGCGAGCAGCCCCGGGCGTGGAGGCCCGGGGCGAGCAGCCCCGGGCGTGGAGGCCCGGGGCGAGCAGCCCCGGGCGTGGAGGCCCGGGGCGAGCAGCCCCGGGCGTGGAGGCCCGGGGCGAGCAGCCCCGGGCCTGGAGGCCCGGGGCGAGCAGCCCCGGGCCTGGAGGCCCGGGGCGAGCAGCCCCGGGCCTGGAGGCCCGGGGCGAGCGGGGCACTTCCCATTCTGTGTCTCCAATCCCTCGGAACTTTCCGGGGAGTTTCTGAGCTGAGACCCCAGTGTCTGGAGGCTGTTTCGGGTTCTGTGACCCCTTTCTCTCAGGTACAGGGTGACTGCCTTCTCTCAGGCTACAGCCTTGCTGTACCATCGTAATGACTCAGGGCCTGGAGGCCGGGGCTCGTAGCAGGTGTTTGGGATTCTGGGTCTCGCATCCCTCGGTCCTGACACGGGAGTACCGGAGTGGAGAGGAAGGGTTGTTGGCTTTTCAGGATTCAGGCATATGTCTCCTTGGGATTTTAGGCTTGTAGTATAGTCCCTGGTAGGGCTGCTTGGAATTCTGTGTCTCCCACTTCTCCATCCTTCCCGGTAAGTTTCTTAGCTGAGACCCCAAGGTCTGGACTCTGTGTGGGAAACACTGGCCCGTTTCTGTCACTGACAGGGAGAGGCTTCAGCCCTGATGCGCCATGGAAAGATAGACCCCGGGCGTGGAGGCCCGGGTCGACCAGGAGCACTACCCATTTGGCGAATCCGATCCCTCGGAACTTGCCCGGGATTTTCTGAGCAGGGAACCCAGGGCCTGGAGGGTGTTTGTGTTTGTGTGACCCCTTCTCTCAGGTACAGGAACGGCTTCAGTCATAGTGAGCCATGGCGAACAGCCCCGGGCCTGGAGGCCCGGGGCGAGCAGCCCCGGGCCTGGAGGCCCGGGGCGAGCAGCCCCGGGCCTGGAGGCCCGGGGCGAGCAGCCCCGGGCCTGGAGGCCCGGGGCGAGCAGCCCCGGGCCTGGAGGCCCGGGGCGAGCAGCCCCGGGCCTGGAGGCCCGGGGCGAGCAGCCCCGGGCCTGGAGGCCCGGGGCGAGCAGCCCCGGGCCTGGAGGCCCGGGGCGAGCAGCCCCGGGCCTGGAGGCCCGGGGCGAGCAGCCCCGGGCCTGGAGGCCCGGGGCGAGCGGGGCACTTCCCATTCTGTGTCTCCAATCCCTCGGAACTTTCCGGGGAGTTTCTGAGCTGAGACCCCAGTGTCTGGAGGCTGTTTCGGGTTCTGTGACCCCTTTCTCTCAGGTACAGGGTGACTGCCTTCTCTCAGGCTCCAGCCATGGTGAGCCATCGTAATGACTCAGGGCCTGGAGGCCGGGGCTCGTAGCAGGTGTTTGGGATTCTGGGTCTCGCATCCCCCGGTCCTGACCCGGTAGTACCGGAGTGGAGAGGAAGGGTTGTTGGCTTTTCAGGATTCAGGCATATGTCTCCTTGGGATTTTAGGCTTGTAGTATAGTCCCTGGTAGGGCTGCTTGGAATTCTGTGTCTCCCACTTCTCCATCCTTCCCGGTAAGTTTCTTAGCTGAGACCCCAAGGTCTGGACTCTGTGTGGGAAACACTGGCCCGTTTCTGTCACTGACAGGGAGAGGCTTCAGCCCTGATGCGCCATGTTAAGATAGAGCCCCGGGCGTGGAGGCCCGGGTCGACCAGGAGCACAACCCATTTGGCGTATCCCATCCCTTGGAACTTGCCCGGGATTTTCTGAGCAGGGAACCCAGGGCCTGGAGGGTGTTTGTGTTTGTGTGACCCCTTCTCTAAGGTAGGGGAACGGCTTCAGTGATAGTGAGCCATGGCGAGCAGCCCCGGGCGTGGAGGCCCGGGGCGAGCAGCCCCGGGCGTGGAGGCCCGGGGCGAGCAGCCCCGGGCGTGGAGGCCCGGGGCGAGCAGCCCCGGGCGTGGAGGCCCGGGGCGAGCAGCCCCGGGCGTGGAGGCCCGGGGCGAGCAGCCCCGGGCGTGGAGGCCCGGGGCGAGCAGCCCCGGGCGTGGAGGCCCGGGGCGAGCAGCCCCGGGCGTGGAGGCCCGGGGCGAGCAGCCCCGGGCGTGGAGGCCCGGGGCGAGCAGCCCCGGGCCTGGAGGCCCGGGGCGAGCAGCCCCGGGCCTGGAGGCCCGGGGCGAGCAGCCCCGGGCGTGGAGGCCCGGGGCGAGCAGCCCCGGGCCTGGAGGCCCGGGGCGAGCAGCCCCGGGCCTGGAGGCCCGGGGCGAGCAGCCCCGGGCCTGGAGGCCCGGGGCGAGCAGCCCCGGGCCTGGAGGCCCGGGGCGAGCAGCCCCGGGCCTGGAGGCCCGGGGCGAGCAGCCCCGGGCCTGGAGGCCCGGGGCGAGCAGCCCCGGGCCTGGAGGCCCGGGGCGAGCAGCCCCGGGCCTGGAGGCCCGGGGCGAGCAGCCCCGGGCCTGGAGGCCCGGGGCGAGCAGCCCCGGGCCTGGAGGCCCGGGGCGAGCAGCCCCGGGCCTGGAGGCCCGGGGCGAGCAGCCCCGGGCCTGGAGGCCCGGGGCGAGCAGCCCCGGGCCTGGAGGCCCGGGGCGAGCAGCCCCGGGCCTGGAGGCCCGGGGCGAGCAGCCCCGGGCCTGGAGGCCCGGGGCGAGCGGGGCACTTCCCATTCTGTGTCTCCAATCCCTCGGAACTTTCCGGGGAGTTTCTGAGCTGAGACCCCAGTGTCTGGAGGCTGTTTCGGGATCTGTGACCTCTTTCTCGCAGGTACAGGGTGACTGCCTTCTCTCAGGCTCCAGCCATGGTGAGCCATCGTAATGACTCAGGGCCTGGAAGCCGGGGCTCGTAGCAGGTGTTTGGGATTCTGGGTCTCGCATCCCCCGGTCCTGACCCGGTAGTACCGGAGTGGAGAGGAAGGGTTGTTGGCTTTTCAGGATTCAGGCATATGTCTCCTTGGGATTTTAGGCTTGTAGTATAGTCCCTGGTAGGGCTGCTTGGAATTCTGTGTCTCCCACTTCTCCATCCTTCCCCATAAGTTTCTGAGCTGAGACCCCAAGGTCTGGACTCTGTGTGGGAAACACTGGCCCGTTTCTGTCACTGACAGGGAGAGGCTTCAGCCCTGATGCGCCATGTTAAGATAGAGCCCCGGGCGTGGAGGCCCGGGTCGACCAGGAGCACAACCCATTTGGCGTATCCCATCCCTCGGAACTTGCCCGGGATTTTCTGAGCAGGGAACCCAGGGCCTGGAGGGTGTTTGTGTTTGTGTGACCCCTTCTCTAAGGTACAGGAACGGCTTCAGTGATAGTGAGCCATGGCCAGCAGCCCCGGGCGTGGAGGCCCGGGGCGAGCAGCCCCGGGCGTGGAGGCCCGGGGCGAGCAGCCCCGGGCGTGGAGGCCCGGGGCGAGCAGCCCCGGGCGTGGAGGCCCGGGGCGAGCAGCCCCGGGCGTGGAGGCCCGGGGCGAGCAGCCCCGGGCCTGGAGGCCCGGGGCGAGCAGCCCCGGGCCTGGAGGCTCGGGGCGAGCGGGGCACTTCCCATTCTGTGTCTCCAATCCCTCGGAACTTTCCGGGGAGTTTCTGAGCTGAGACCCCAGTGTCTGGAGGCTGTTTCGGGTTCTGTGACCCCTTTCTCTCAGGTACAGGGTGACTGCCTTCTCTCAGGCTCCAGCCTTGCTGTACCATCGTAATGACTCAGGGCCTGGAGGCCGGGGCTCGTAGCAGGTGTTTGGGATTCTGGGTCTCGCATCCCTCGGTCCTGACACGGGAGTACCGGAGTGGAGAGGAAGGGTTGTTGGCTTTTCCGGATTCAGGCATATGTCTCCTTGGGATTTTAGGCTTGTAGTATAGTCCCTGGTAGGGCTGCTTGGAATTCTGTGTCTCCCACTTCTCCATCCTTCCCGGTAAGTTTCTTAGCTGAGACCCCAAGGTCTGGACACTGTGTGGGAAACACTGGCCCGTTTCTGTCACTGACAGGGAGAGGCTTCAGCCCTGATGCTCCATGGAAAGATAGAGCCCCGGGCGTGGAGGCCCGGGTCGACCAGGAGCACTACCCATTTGGCGAATCCGATCCCTCGGAACTTGCCCGGGATTTTCTGAGCAGGGAACCCAGGGCCTGGAGGGTGTTTGTGTTTGTGTGACCCCTTCTCTCAGGTACAGGAACGGCTTCAGTCATAGTGAGCCATGGCGAGCAGCCCCGGGCCTGGAGGCCCGGGGCGAGCAGCCCCGGGCCTGGAGGCCCGGGGCGAGCAGCCCCGGGCCTGGAGGCCCGGGGCGAGCAGCCCCGGGCCTGGAGGCCCGGGGCGAGCAGCCCCGGGCCTGGAGGCCCGGGGCGAGCAGCCCCGGGCCTGGAGGCCCGGGGCGAGCAGCCCCGGGCCTGGAGGCCCGGGGCGAGCAGCCCCGGGCCTGGAGGCCCGGGGCGAGCAGCCCCGGGCCTGGAGGCCCGGGGCGAGCAGCCCCGGGCCTGGAGGCCCGGGGCGAGCAGCCCCGGGCCTGGAGGCCCGGGGCGAGCAGCCCCGGGCCTGGAGGCCCGGGGCGAGCAGCCCCGGGCCTGGAGGCCCGGGGCGAGCAGCCCCGGGCCTGGAGGCCCGGGGCGAGCAGCCCCGGGCCTGGAGGCCCGGGGCGAGCAGCCCCGGGCCTGGAGGCCCGGGGCGAGCGGGGCACTTCCCATTCTGTGTCTCCAATCCCTCGGAACTTTCCGGGGAGTTTCTGAGCTGAGACCCCAGTGTCTGGAGGCTGTTTCGGGATCTGTGACCTCTTTCTAGCAGGTACAGGGTGACTGCCTTCTCTCAGGCTCCAGCCATGGTGAGCCATCGTAATGACTCAGGGCCTGGAGGCCGGGGCTCGTAGCAGATGTTTGGGATTCTGGGTCTCGCATCCCCCGGTCCTGACCCGGTAGTACCGGAGTGGAGAGGAAGGGTTGTTGGCTTTTCAGGATTCAGGCATATGTCTCCTTGGGATTTTAGGCTTGTAGTATAGTCCCTGGTAGGGCTGCTTGGAATTCTGTGTCTCCCACTTCTCCATCCTTCCCCAGGAGTTTCTGAGCTGAGACCCCAAGGTCTGGACTCTGTGTGGGAAACACTGGCCCGTTTCTGTCACTGACAGGGAGAGGCTTCAGCCCTGATGCGCCATGTTAAGATAGAGCCCCGGGCGTGGAGGCCCGGGTCGACCAGGAGCACAACCCATTTGGCGTATCCCATCCCTCGGAACTTTCCCGGGATTTTCTGAGCAGGGAACCCAGGGCCTGGAGGGTGTTTGTGTTTGTGTGACCCCTTTTCTAAGGTACAGGAACGGCTTCAGTGATAGTGAGCCATGGCGAGCAGCCCCGGGCGTGGAGGCCCGGGGCGAGCAGCCCCGGGCGTGGAGGCCCGGGGCGAGCAGCCCCGGGCGTGGAGGCCCGGGGCGAGCAGCCCCGGGCGTGGAGGCCCGGGGCGAGCAGCCCCGGGCGTGGAGGCCCGGGGCGAGCAGCCCCGGGCGTGGAGGCCCGGGGCGAGCAGCCCCGGGCGTGGAGGCCCGGGGCGAGCAGCCCCGGGCGTGGAGGCCCGGGGCGAGCAGCCCCGGGCGTGGAGGCCCGGGGCGAGCAGCCCCGGGCCTGGAGGCCCGGGGCGAGCAGCCCCGGGCCTGGAGGCCCGGGGCGAGCAGCCCCGGGCCTGGAGGCCCGGGGCGAGCAGCCCCGGGCCTGGAGGCCCGGGGCGAGCGGGGCACTTCCCATTCTGTGTCTCCAATCCCTCGGAACTTTCCGGGGAGTTTCTGAGCTGAGACCCCAGTGTCTGGAGGCTGTTTCGGGTTCTGTGACCCCTTTCTCTCAGGTACAGGGTGACTGCCTTCTCTCAGGCTACAGCCTTGCTGTACCATCGTAATGACTCAGGGCCTGGAGGCCGGGGCTCGTAGCAGGTGTTTGGGATTCTGGGTCTCGCATCCCTCGGTCCTGACACGGGAGTACCGGAGTGGAGAGGAAGGGTTGTTGGCTTTTCAGGATTCAGGCATATGTCTCCTTGGGATTTTAGGCTTGTAGTATAGTCCCTGGTAGGGCTGCTTGGAATTCTGTGTCTCCCACTTCTCCATCCTTCCCGGTAAGTTTCTTAGCTGAGACCCCAAGGTCTGGACTCTGTGTGGGAAACACTGGCCCGTTTCTGTCACTGACAGGGAGAGGCTTCAGCCCTGATGCGCCATGGAAAGATAGACCCCGGGCGTGGAGGCCCGGGTCGACCAGGAGCACTACCCATTTGGCGAATCCGATCCCTCGGAACTTGCCCGGGATTTTCTGAGCAGGGAACCCAGGGCCTGGAGGGTGTTTGTGTTTGTGTGACCCCTTCTCTCAGGTACAGGAACGGCTTCAGTCATAGTGAGCCATGGCGAACAGCCCCGGGCCTGGAGGCCCGTGGCGAGCAGCCCCGGGCCTGGAGGCCCGGGGCGAGCAGCCCCGGGCCTGGAGGCCCGGGGCGAGCAGCCCCGGGCCTGGAGGCCCGGGGCGAGCAGCCCCGGGCCTGGAGGCCCGGGGCGAGCAGCCCCGGGCCTGGAGGCCCGGGGCGAGCAGCCCCGGGCCTGGAGGCCCGGGGCGAGCAGCCCCGGGCCTGGAGGCCCGGGGCGAGCAGCCCCGGGCCTGGAGGCCCGGGGCGAGCAGCCCCGGGCCTGGAGGCCCGGGGCGAGCAGCCCCGGGCCTGGAGGCCCGGGGCGAGCAGCCCCGGGCCTGGAGGCCCGGGGCGAGCAGCCCCGGGCCTGGAGGCCCGGGGCGAGCAGCCCCGGGCCTGGAGGCCCGGGGCGAGCAGCCCCGGGCCTGGAGGCCCGGGGCGAGCAGCCCCGGGCCTGGAGGCCCGGGGCGAGCAGCCCCGGGCCTGGAGGCCCGGGGCGAGCAGCCCCGGGCCTGGAGGCCCGGGGCGAGCAGCCCCGGGCCTGGAGGCCCGGGGCGAGCGGGGCACTTCCCATTCTGTGTCTCCAATCCCTCGGAACTTTCCGGGGAGTTTCTGAGCTGAGACCCCAGTGTCTGGAGGCTGTTTCGGGTTCTGTGACCCCTTTCTCTCAGGTACAGGGTGACTGCCTTCTCTCAGGCTCCAGCCATGGTGAGCCATCGTAATGACTCAGGGCCTGGAGGCCGGGGCTCGTAGCAGGTGTTTGGGATTCTGGGTCTCGCATCCCCCGGTCCTGACCCGGTAGTACCGGAGTGGAGAGGAAGGGTTGTTGGCTTTTCAGGATTCAGGCATATGTCTCCTTGGGATTTTAGGCTTGTAGTATAGTCCCTGGTAGGGCTGCTTGGAATTCTGTGTCTCCCACTTCTCCATCCTTCCCGGTAAGTTTCTTAGCTGAGACCCCAAGGTCTGGACTCTGTGTGGGAAACACTGGCCCGTTTCTGTCACTGACAGGGAGAGGCTTCAGCCCTGATGCGCCATGTTAAGATAGAGCCCCGGGCGTGGAGGCCCGGGTCGACCAGGAGCACAACCCATTTGGCGTATCCCATCCCTTGGAACTTGCCCGGGATTTTCTGAGCAGGGAACCCAGGGCCTGGAGGGTGTTTGTGTTTGTGTGACCCCTTCTCTAAGGTAGGGGAACGGCTTCAGTGATAGTGAGCCATGGCGAGCAGCCCCGGGCGTGGAGGCCCGGGGCGAGCAGCCCCGGGCGTGGAGGCCCGGGGCGAGCAGCCCCGGGCGTGGAGGCCCGGGGCGAGCAGCCCCGGGCGTGGAGGCCCGGGGCGAGCAGCCCCGGGCGTGGAGGCCCGGGGCGAGCAGCCCCGGGCGTGGAGGCCCGGGGCGAGCAGCCCCGGGCGTGGAGGCCCGGGGCGAGCAGCCCCGGGCGTGGAGGCCCGGGGCGAGCAGCCCCGGGCGTGGAGGCCCGGGGCGAGCAGCCCCGGGCCTGGAGGCCCGGGGCGAGCAGCCCCGGGCCTGGAGGCCCGGGGCGAGCAGCCCCGGGCCTGGAGGCCCGGGGCGAGCAGCCCCGGGCCTGGAGGCCCGGGGCGAGCAGCCCCGGGCCTGGAGGCCCGGGGCGAGCAGCCCCGGGCCTGGAGGCCCGGGGCGAGCAGCCCCGGGCCTGGAGGCCCGGGGCGAGCAGCCCCGGGCCTGGAGGCCCGGGGCGAGCAGCCCCGGGCCTGGAGGCCCGGGGCGAGCAGCCCCGGGCCTGGAGGCCCGGGGCGAGCAGCCCCGGGCCTGGAGGCCCGGGGCGAGCAGCCCCGGGCCTGGAGGCCCGGGGCGAGCAGCCCCGGGCCTGGAGGCCCGGGGCGAGCAGCCCCGGGCCTGGAGGCCCGGGGCGAGCAGCCCCGGGCCTGGAGGCCCGGGGCGAGCAGCCCCGGGCCTGGAGGCCCGGGGCGAGCAGCCCCGGGCCTGGAGGCCCGGGGCGAGCAGCCCCGGGCCTGGAGGCCCGGGGCGAGCAGCCCCGGGCCTGGAGGCCCGGGGCGAGCAGCCCCGGGCCTGGAGGCCCGGGGCGAGCAGCCCCGGGCCTGGAGGCCCGGGGCGAGCAGCCCCGGGCCTGGAGGCCCGGGGCGAGCAGCCCCGGGCCTGGAGGCCCGGGGCGAGCAGCCCCGGGCCTGGAGGCCCGGGGCGAGCAGCCCCGGGCCTGGAGGCCCGGGGCGAGCAGCCCCGGGCCTGGAGGCCCGGGGCGAGCAGCCCCGGGCCTGGAGGCCCGGGGCGAGCAGCCCCGGGCCTGGAGGCCCGGGGCGAGCAGCCCCGGGCCTGGAGGCCCGGGGCGAGCAGCCCCGGGCCTGGAGGCCCGGGGCGAGCAGCCCCGGGCCTGGAGGCCCGGGGCGAGCAGCCCCGGGCCTGGAGGCCCGGGGCGAGCAGCCCCGGGCCTGGAGGCCCGGGGCGAGCAGCCCCGGGCCTGGAGGCCCGGGGCGAGCAGCCCCGGGCCTGGAGGCCCGGGGCGAGCGGGGCACTTCCCATTCTGTGTCTCCAATCCCTCGGAACTTTCCGGGGAGTTTCTGAGCTGAGACCCCAGTGTCTGGAGGCTGTTTCGGGATCTGTGACCTCTTTCTCGCAGGTACAGGGTGACTGCCTTCTCTCAGGCTCCAGCCATGGTGAGCCATCGTAATGACTCAGGGCCTGGAAGCCGGGGCTCGTAGCAGGTGTTTGGGATTCTGGGTCTCGCATCCCCCGGTCCTGACCCGGTAGTACCGGAGTGGAGAGGAAGGGTTGTTGGCTTTTCAGGATTCAGGCATATGTCTCCTTGGGATTTTAGGCTTGTAGTATAGTCCCTGGTAGGGCTGCTTGGAATTCTGTGTCTCCCACTTCTCCATCCTTCCCCATAAGTTTCTGAGCTGAGACCCCAAGGTCTGGACTCTGTGTGGGAAACACTGGCCCGTTTCTGTCACTGACAGGGAGAGGCTTCAGCCCTGATGCGCCATGTTAAGATAGAGCCCCGGGCGTGGAGGCCCGGGTCGACCAGGAGCACAACCCATTTGGCGTATCCCATCCCTCGGAACTTGCCCGGGATTTTCTGAGCAGGGAACCCAGGGCCTGGAGGGTGTTTGTGTTTGTGTGACCCCTTCTCTAAGGTACAGGAACGGCTTCAGTGATAGTGAGCCATGGCCAGCAGCCCCGGGCGTGGAGGCCCGGGGCGAGCAGCCCCGGGCGTGGAGGCCCGGGGCGAGCAGCCCCGGGCGTGGAGGCCCGGGGCGAGCAGCCCCGGGCGTGGAGGCCCGGGGCGAGCAGCCCCGGGCGTGGAGGCCCGGGGCGAGCAGCCCCGGGCCTGGAGGCCCGGGGCGAGCAGCCCCGGGCCTGGAGGCTCGGGGCGAGCGGGGCACTTCCCATTCTGTGTCTCCAATCCCTCGGAACTTTCCGGGGAGTTTCTGAGCTGAGACCCCAGTGTCTGGAGGCTGTTTCGGGTTTTGTGACCCCTTTCTCTCAGGTACAGGGTGACTGCCTTCTCTCAGGCTCCAGCCTTGCTGTACCATCGTAATGACTCAGGGCCTGGAGGCCGGGGCTCGTAGCAGGTGTTTGGGATTCTGGGTCTCGCATCCCTCGGTCCTGACACGGGAGTACCGGAGTGGAGAGGAAGGGTTGTTGGCTTTTCCGGATTCAGGCATATGTCTCCTTGGGATTTTAGGCTTGTAGTATAGTCCCTGGTAGGGCTGCTTGGAATTCTGTGTCTCCCACTTCTCCATCCTTCCCGGTAAGTTTCTTAGCTGAGACCCCAAGGTCTGGACTCTGTGTGGGAAACACTGGCCCGTTTCTGTCACTGACAGGGAGAGGCTTCAGCCCTGATGCTCCATGGAAAGATAGAGCCCCGGGCGTGGAGGCCCGGGTCGACCAGGAGCACTACCCATTTGGCGAATCCGATCCCTCGGAACTTGCCCGGGATTTTCTGAGCAGGGAACCCAGGGCCTGGAGCGTGTTTGTGTTTGTGTGACCCCTTCTCTCAGGTACAGGAACGGCTTCAGTCATAGTGAGCCATGGCGAGCAGCCCCGGGCCTGGAGGCCCGGGGCGAGCAGCCCCGGGCCTGGAGGCCCGGGGCGAGCAGCCCCGGGCCTGGAGGCCCGGGGCGAGCAGCCCCGGGCCTGGAGGCCCGGGGCGAGCAGCCCCGGGCCTGGAGGCCCGGGGCGAGCAGCCCCGGGCCTGGAGGCCCGGGGCGAGCAGCCCCGGGCCTGGAGGCCCGGGGCGAGCAGCCCCGGGCCTGGAGGCCCGGGGCGAGCAGCCCCGGGCCTGGAGGCCCGGGGCGAGCAGCCCCGGGCCTCGAGGCCCGGGGCGAGCGGGGCACTTCCCATTCTGTGTCTCCAATCCCTCGGAACTTTCCGGGGAGTTTCTGAGCTGAGACCCCAGTGTCTGGAGGCTGTTTCGGGATCTGTGACCTCTTTCTAGCAGGTACAGGGTGACTGCCTTCTCTCAGGCTCCAGCCATGGTGAGCCATCGTAATGACTCAGGGCCTGGAGGCCGGGGCTCGTAGCAGGTGTTTGGGATTCTGGGTCTCGCATCCCCCGGTCCTGACCCGGTAGTACCGGAGTGGAGAGGAAGGGTTGTTGGCTTTTCAGGATTCAGGCATATGTCTCCTTGGGATTTTAGGCTTGTAGTATAGTCCCTGGTAGGGCTGCTTGGAATTCTGTGTCTCCCACTTCTCCATCCTTCCCCAGGAGTTTCTGAGCTGAGACCCCAAGGTCTGGACTCTGTGTGGGAAACACTGGCCCGTTTCTGTCACTGACAGGGAGAGGCTTCAGTCCTGATGCGCCATGTTAAGATAGAGCCCCGGGCGTGGAGGCCCGGGTCGACCAGGAGCACAACCCATTTGGCGTATCCCATCCCTCGGAACTTGCCCGGGATTTTCTGAGCAGGGAACCCAGGGCCTGGAGGGTGTTTGTGTTTGTGTGACCCCTTTTCTAAGGTACAGGAACGGCTTCAGTGATAGTGAGCCATGGCGAGCAGCCCCGGGCGTGGAGGCCCGGGGCGAGCAGCCCCGGGCGTGGAGGCCCGGGGCGAGCAGCCCCGGGCGTGGAGGCCCGGGGCGAGCAGCCCCGGGCGTGGAGGCCCGGGGCGAGCAGCCCCGGGCGTGGAGGCCCGGGGCGAGCAGCCCCGGGCGTGGAGGCCCGGGGCGAGCAGCCCCGGGCCTGGAGGCCCGGGGCGAGCAGCCCCGGGCCTGGAGGCCCGGGGCGAGCAGCCCCGGGCCTGGAGGCCCGGGGCGAGCAGCCCCGGGCCTGGAGGCCCGGGGCGAGCAGCCCCGGGTCGGAGGCCCGGGGCGAGCAGCCCCGGGCCTGGAGGCCCGTGGCGAGCAGCCCCGGGCCTGGAGGCCCGGGGCGAGCAGCCCCGGGCCTGGAGGCCCGGGGCGAGCAGCCCCGGGCCTGGAGGCCCGGGGCGAGCAGCCCCGGGCCTGGAGGCCCGGGGCGAGCAGCCCCGGGCCTGGAGGCCCGGGGCGAGCAGCCCCGGGCCTGGAGGCCCGGGGCGAGCAGGGCACTTCCCATTCTGTGTCTCCAATCCCTCGGAACTTTCCGGGGAGTTTCTGAGCTGAGACCCCAGTGTCTGGAGGCTGTTTCGGGATCTGTGACCTCTTTCTAGCAGGTACAGGGTGACTGCCTTCTCTCAGGCTCCAGCCATGGTGAGCCATCGTAATGACTCAGGGCCTGGAGGCCGGGGCTCGTAGCAGGTGTTTGGGATTCTGGGTCTCGCATCCCCCGGTCCTGACCCGGTAGTACCGGAGTGGAGAGGAAGGGTTGTTGGCTTTTCAGGATTCAGGCATATGTCTCCTTGGGATTT
This sequence comes from Prionailurus viverrinus, assembly GCF_022837055.1. Classification (NCBI taxonomy): domain Eukaryota; kingdom Metazoa; phylum Chordata; class Mammalia; order Carnivora; family Felidae; genus Prionailurus; species Prionailurus viverrinus. The sequence continues at coordinate 102,877 of NW_025927490.1, forward strand.
TAGGCTTGTAGTATAGTCCCTGGTAGGGCTGCTTGGAATTCTGTGTCTCCCACTTCTCCATCCTTCCCCAGGAGTTTCTGAGCTGAGACCCCAAGGTCTGGACTCTGTGTGGGAAACACTGGCCCGTTTCTGTCACTGACAGGGAGAGGCTTCAGTCCTGATGCGCCATGTTAAGATAGAGCCCCGGGCGTGGAGGCCCGGGTCGACCAGGAGCACAACCCATTTGGCGTATCCCATCCCTCGGAACTTGCCCGGGATTTTCTGAGCAGGGAACCCAGGGCCTGGAGGGTGTTTGTGTTTGTGTGACCCCTTTTCTAAGGTACAGGAACGGCTTCAGTGATAGTGAGCCATGGCGAGCAGCCCCGGGCGTGGAGGCCCGGGGCGAGCAGCCCCGGGCGTGGAGGCCCGGGGCGAGCAGCCCCGGGCGTGGAGGCCCGGGGCGAGCAGCCCCGGGCGTGGAGGCCCGGGGCGAGCAGCCCCGTGCGTGGAGGCCCGGGGCGAGCAGCCCCGGGCGTGGAGGCCCGGGGCGAGCAGCCCCGGGCCTGGAGGCCCGGGGCGAGCAGCCCCGGGCCTGGAGGCCCGGGGCGAGCAGCCCCGGGCCTGGAGGCCCGGGGCGAGCAGCCCCGGGCCTGGAGGCCCGGGGCGAGCAGCCCCGGGCCTGGAGGCCCGGGGCGAGCAGCCCCGGGCCTGGAGGCCCGGGGCGAGCAGCCCCGGGCCTGGAGGCCCGGGGCGAGCAGCCCCGGGCCTGGAGGCCCGGGGCGAGCAGCCCCGGGCCTGGAGGCCCGGGGCGAGCAGCCCCGGGCCTGGAGGCCCGGGGCGAGCAGCCCCGGGCCTGGAGGCCCGGGGCGAGCAGCCCCGGGCCTGGAGGCCCGGGGCGAGCAGCCCCGGGCCTGGAGGCCCGGGGCGAGCAGCCCCGGGCCTGGAGGCCCGGGGCGAGCAGCCCCGGGCCTGGAGGCCCGGGGCGAGCAGCCCCGGGCCTGGAGGCCCGGGGCGAGCAGCCCCGGGCCTGGAGGCCCGGGGCGAGCAGCCCCGGGCCTGGAGGCCCGGGGCGAGCAGCCCCGGGCCTGGAGGCCCGGGGCGAGCAGCCCCGGGCCTGGAGGCCCGGGGCGAGCAGCCCCGGGCCTGGAGGCCCGGGGCGAGCAGCCCCGGGCCTGGAGGCCCGGGGCGAGCAGCCCCGGGCCTGGAGGCCCGGGGCGAGCAGCCCCGGGCCTGGAGGCCCGGGGCGAGCAGCCCCGGGCCTGGAGGCCCGGGGCGAGCAGCCCCGGGCCTGGAGGCCCGGGGCGAGCAGCCCCGGGCCTGGAGGCCCGGGGCGAGCAGCCCCGGGCCTGGAGGCCCGGGGCGAGCAGCCCCGGGCCTGGAGGCCCGGGGCGAGCAGCCCCGGGCCTGGAGGCCCGGGGCGAGCAGCCCCGGGCCTGGAGGCCCGGGGCGAGCAGCCCCGGGCCTGGAGGCCCGGGGCGAGCAGCCCCGGGCCTGGAGGCCCGGGGCGAGCAGCCCCGGGCCTGGAGGCCCGGGGCGAGCAGCCCCGGGCCTGGAGGCCCGGGGCGAGCAGCCCCGGGCCTGGAGGCCCGGGGCGAGCAGCCCCGGGCCTGGAGGCCCGGGGCGAGCAGCCCCGGGCCTGGAGGCCCGGGGCGAGCAGCCCCGGGCCTGGAGGCCCGGGGCGAGCAGCCCCGGGCCTGGAGGCCCGGGGCGAGCAGCCCCGGGCCTGGAGGCCCGGGGCGAGCAGCCCCGGGCCTGGAGGCCCGGGGCGAGCAGCCCCGGGCCTGGAGGCGCGGGGCACTTCCCATTCTGTGTCTCCAATCCCTCGGAACTTTCCGGGGAGTTTCTGAGCTGAGACCCCAGTGTCTGGAGGCTGTTTCGGGATCTGTGACCTCTTTCTCGCAGGTACAGGGTGACTGCCTTCTCTCAGGCTCCAGCCATGGTGAGCCATCGTAATGACTCAGGGCCTGGAAGCCGGGGCTCGTAGCAGGTGTTTGGGATTCTGGGTCTCGCATCCCCCGGTCCTGACCCGGTAGTACCGGAGTGGAGAGGAAGGGTTGTTGGCTTTTCAGGATTCAGGCATATGTCTCCTTGGGATTTTAGGCTTGTAGTATAGTCCCTGGTAGGGCTGCTTGGAATTCTGTGTCTCCCACTTCTCCATCCTTCCCCATAAGTTTCTGAGCTGAGACCCCAAGGTCTGGACTCTGTGTGGGAAACACTGGCCCGTTTCTGTCACTGACAGGGAGAGGCTTCAGCCCTGATGCGCCATGTTAAGATAGAGCCCCGGGCGTGGAGGCCCGGGTCGACCAGGAGCACAACCCATTTGGCGTATCCCATCCCTCGGAACTTGCCCGGGATTTTCTGAGCAGGGAACCCAGGGCCTGGAGGGTGTTTGTGTTTGTGTGACCCCTTCTCTAAGGTACAGGAACGGCTTCAGTGATAGTGAGCCATGGCCAGCAGCCCCGGGCGTGGAGGCCCGGGGCGAGCAGCCCCGGGCGTGGAGGCCCGGGGCGAGCAGCCCCGGGCGTGGAGGCCCGGGGCGAGCAGCCCCGGGCGTGGAGGCCCGGGGCGAGCAGCCCCGGGCGTGGAGGCCCGGGGCGAGCAGCCCCGGGCCTGGAGGCCCGGGGCGAGCAGCCCCGGGCCTGGAGGCTCGGGGCGAGCGGGGCACTTCCCATTCTGTGTCTCCAATCCCTCGGAACTTTCCGGGGAGTTTCTGAGCTGAGACCCCAGTGTCTGGAGGCTGTTTCGGGTTTTGTGACCCCTTTCTCTCAGGTACAGGGTGACTGCCTTCTCTCAGGCTCCAGCCTTGCTGTACCATCGTAATGACTCAGGGCCTGGAGGCCGGGGCTCGTAGCAGGTGTTTGGGATTCTGGGTCTCGCATCCCTCGGTCCTGACACGGGAGTACCGGAGTGGAGAGGAAGGGTTGTTGGCTTTTCGGGATTCAGGCATATGTCTCCTTGGGATTTTAGGCTTGTAGTATAGTCCCTGGTAGGGCTGCTTGGAATTCTGTGTCTCCCACTTCTCCATCCTTCCCGGTAAGTTTCTTAGCTGAGACCCCAAGGTCTGGACACTGTGTGGGAAACACTGGCCCGTTTCTGTCACTGACAGGGAGAGGCTTCAGCCCTGATGCTCCATGGAAAGATAGAGCCCCGGGCGTGGAGGCCCGGGTCGACCAGGAGCACTACCCATTTGGCGAATCCGATCCCTCGGAACTTGCCCGGGATTTTCTGAGCAGGGAACCCAGGGCCTGGAGCGTGTTTGTGTTTGTGTGACCCCTTCTCTCAGGTACAGGAACGGCTTCAGTCATAGTGAGCCATGGCGAGCAGCCCCGGGCCTGGAGGCCCGGGGCGAGCGGGGCACTTCCCATTCTGTGTCTCCAATCCCTCGGAACTTTCCGGGGAGTTTCTGAGCTGAGACCCCAGTGTCTGGAGGCTGTTTCGGGATCTGTGACCTCTTTCTAGCAGGTACAGGGTGACTGCCTTCTCTCAGGCTCCAGCCATGGTGAGCCATCGTAATGACTCAGGGCCTGGAGGCCGGGGCTCGTAGCAGGTGTTTGGGATTCTGGGTCTCGCATCCCCCGGTCCTGACCCGGTAGTACCGGAGTGGAGAGGAAGGGTTGTTGGCTTTTCAGGATTCAGGCATATGTCTCCTTGGGATTTTAGGCTTGTAGTATAGTCCCTGGTAGGGCTGCTTGGAATTCTGTGTCTCCCACTTCTCCATCCTTCCCCAGGAGTTTCTGAGCTGAGACCCCAAGGTCTGGACTCTGTGTGGGAAACACTGGCCCGTTTCTGTCACTGACAGGGAGAGGCTTCAGTCCTGATGCGCCATGTTAAGATAGAGCCCCGGGCGTGGAGGCCCGGGTCGACCAGGAGCACAACCCATTTGGCGTATCCCATCCCTCGGAACTTGCCCGGGATTTTCTGAGCAGGGAACCCAGGGCCTGGAGGGTGTTTGTGTTTGTGTGACCCCTTTTCTAAGGTACAGGAACGGCTTCAGTGATAGTGAGCCATGGCGAGCAGCCCCGGGCGTGGAGGCCCGGGGCGAGCAGCCCCGGGCGTGGAGGCCCGGGGCGAGCAGCCCCGGGCGTGGAGGCCCGGGGCGAGCAGCCCCGGGCGTGGAGGCCCGGGGCGAGCAGCCCCGGGCGTGGAGGCCCGGGGCGAGCAGCCCCGGGCGTGGAGGCCCGGGGCGAGCAGCCCCGGGCGTGGAGGCCCGGGGCGAGCAGCCCCGGGCGTGGAGGCCCGGGGCGAGCAGCCCCGGGCGTGGAGGCCCGGGGCGAGCAGCCCCGGGCGTGGAGGCCCGGGGCGAGCAGCCCCGGGCGTGGAGGCCCGGGGCGAGCAGCCCCGGGCCTGGAGGCCCGGGGCGAGCAGCCCCGGGCCTGGAGGCCCGGGGCGAGCAGCCCCGGGCCTGGAGGCCCGGGGCGAGCAGCCCCGGGCCTGGAGGCCCGGGGCGAGCAGCCCCGGGCCTGGAGGCCCGGGGCGAGCAGCCCCGGGCCTGGAGGCCCGGGGCGAGCAGCCCCGGGCCTGGAGGCCCGGGGCGAGCAGCCCCGGGCCTGGAGGCCCGGGGCGAGCAGCCCCGGGCCTGGAGGCCCGGGGCGAGCAGCCCCGGGCCTGGAGGCCCGGGGCGAGCAGCCCCGGGCCTGGAGGCCCGGGGCGAGCAGCCCCGGGCCTGGAGGCCCGGGGCGAGCAGCCCCGGGCCTGGAGGCCCGGGGCGAGCAGCCCCGGGCCTGGAGGCCCGGGGCGAGCAGCCCCGGGCGTGGAGGCCCGGGGCGAGCAGCCCCGGGCCTGGAGGCCCGGGGCGAGCAGCCCCGGGCCTGGAGGCCCGGGGCGAGCAGCCCCGGGCGTGGAGGCCCGGGGCGAGCAGCCCCGGGCCTGGAGGCCCGGGGCGAGCAGCCCCGGGCGTGGAGGCCCGGGGCGAGCAGCCCCGGGCCTGGAGGCCCGGGGCGAGCAGCCCCGGGCCTGGAGGCCCGGGGCGAGCAGCCCCGGGCCTGGAGGCCCGGGGCGAGCAGCCCCGGGCCTGGAGGCCCGGGGCGAGCAGCCCCGGGCCTGGAGGCCCGGGGCGAGCAGCCCCGGGCCTGGAGGCCCGGGGCGAGCAGCCCCGGGCCTGGAGGCCCGGGGCGAGCAGCCCCGGGCCTGGAGGCCCGGGGCGAGCAGCCCCGGGCCTGGAGGCCCGGGGCGAGCAGCCCCGGGCCTGGAGGCCCGGGGCGAGCAGCCCCGGGCCTGGAGGCCCGGGGCGAGCAGCCCCGGGCCTGGAGGCCCGGGGCGAGCAGCCCCGGGCCTGGAGGCCCGGGGCGAGCAGCCCCGGGCCTGGAGGCCCGGGGCGAGCAGCCCCGGGCCTGGAGGCCCGGGGCGAGCAGGGCACTTCCCATTCTGTGTCTCCAATCCCTCGGAACTTTCCGGGGAGTTTCTGAGCTGAGACCCCAGTGTCTGGAGGCTGTTTCGGGATCTGTGACCTCTTTCTAGCAGGTACAGGGTGACTGCCTTCTCTCAGGCTCCAGCCATGGTGAGCCATCGTAATGACTCAGGGCCTGGAGGCCGGGGCTCGTAGCAGGTGTTTGGGATTCTGGGTCTCGCATCCCCCGGTCCTGACCCGGTAGTACCGGAGTGGAGAGGAAGGGTTGTTGGCTTTTCAGGATTCAGGCATATGTCTCCTTGGGATTTTAGGCTTGTAGTATAGTCCCTGGTAGGGCTGCTTGGAATTCTGTGTCTCCCACTTCTCCATCCTTCCCCAGGAGTTTCTGAGCTGAGACCCCAAGGTCTGGACTCTGTGTGGGAAACACTGGCCCGTTTCTGTCACTGACAGGGAGAGGCTTCAGTCCTGATGCGCCATGTTAAGATAGAGCCCCGGGCGTGGAGGCCCGGGTCGACCAGGAGCACAACCCATTTGGCGTATCCCATCCCTCGGAACTTGCCCGGGATTTTCTGAGCAGGGAACCCAGGGCCTGGAGGGTGTTTGTGTTTGTGTGACCCCTTTTCTAAGGTACAGGAACGGCTTCAGTGATAGTGAGCCATGGCGAGCAGCCCCGGGCGTGGAGGCCCGGGGGGAGCAGCCCCGGGCGTGGAGGCCCGGGGGGAGCAGCCCCGGGCGTGGAGGCCCGGGGCGAGCAGCCCCGGGCGTGGAGGCCCGGGGCGAGCAGCCCCGGGCGTGGAGGCCCGGGGCGAGCAGCCCCGGGCGTGGAGGCCCGGGGCGAGCAGCCCCGGGCGTGGAGGCCCGGGGCGAGCAGCCCCGGGCCTGGAGGCCCGGGGCGAGCAGCCCCGGGCCTGGAGGCCCGGGGCGAGCAGCCCCGGGCCTGGAGGCCCGGGGCGAGCAGCCCCGGGCCTGGAGGCCCGGGGCGAGCAGCCCCGGGCCTGGAGGCCCGGGGCGAGCAGCCCCGGGCCTGGAGGCCCGGGGCGAGCAGCCCCGGGCCTGGAGGCCCGGGGCGAGCAGCCCCGGGCCTGGAGGCCCGGGGCGAGCAGCCCCGGGCCTGGAGGCCCGGGGCGAGCAGCCCCGGGCCTGGAGGCCCGGGGCGAGCAGCCCCGGGCCTGGAGGCCCGGGGCGAGCAGCCCCGGGCCTGGAGGCCCGGGGCGAGCAGCCCCGGGCCTGGAGGCCCGGGGCGAGCAGCCCCGGGCCTGGAGGCCCGGGGCGAGCAGCCCCGGGCCTGGAGGCCCGGGGCGAGCAGCCCCGGGCCTGGAGGCCCGGGGCGAGCAGCCCCGGGCCTGGAGGCCCGGGGCGAGCAGCCCCGGGCCTGGAGGCCCGGGGCGAGCAGCCCCGGGCCTGGAGGCCCGGGGCGAGCAGCCCCGGGCCTGGAGGCCCGGGGCGAGCAGCCCCGGGCCTGGAGGCCCGGGGCGAGCAGCCCCGGGCCTGGAGGCCCGGGGCGAGCAGCCCCGGGCCTGGAGGCCCGGGGCGAGCAGCCCCGGGCCTGGAGGCCCGGGGCGAGCAGCCCCGGGCCTGGAGGCCCGGGGCGAGCAGCCCCGGGCCTGGAGGCCCGGGGCGAGCAGCCCCGGGCCTGGAGGCCCGGGGCGAGCAGCCCCGGGCCTGGAGGCCCGGGGCGAGCAGCCCCGGGCCTGGAGGCCCGGGGCGAGCAGCCCCGGGCCTGGAGGCCCGGGGCGAGCAGCCCCGGGCCTGGAGGCCCGGGGCGAGCAGCCCCGGGCCTGGAGGCCCGGGGCGAGCAGCCCCGGGCCTGGAGGCCCGGGGCGAGCAGCCCCGGGCCTGGAGGCCCGGGGCGAGCAGCCCCGGGCCTGGAGGCCCGGGGCGAGCAGGGCACTTCCCATTCTGTGTCTCCAATCCCTCGGAACTTTCCGGGGAGTTTCTGAGCTGAGACCCCAGTGTCTGGAGGCTGTTTCGGGATCTGTGACCTCTTTCTAGCAGGTACAGGGTGACTGCCTTCTCTCAGGCTCCAGCCATGGTGAGCCATCGTAATGACTCAGGGCCTGGAGGCCGGGGCTCGTAGCAGGTGTTTGGGATTCTGGGTCTCGCATCCCCCGGTCCTGACCCGGTAGTACCGGAGTGGAGAGGAAGGGTTGTTGGCTTTTCAGGATTCAGGCATATGTCTCCTTGGGATTTTAGGCTTGTAGTATAGTCCCTGGTAGGGCTGCTTGGAATTCTGTGTCTCCCACTTCTCCATCCTTCCCCAGGAGTTTCTGAGCTGAGACCCCAAGGTCTGGACTCTGTGTGGGAAACACTGGCCCGTTTCTGTCACTGACAGGGAGAGGCTTCAGTCCTGATGCGCCATGTTAAGATAGAGCCCCGGGCGTGGAGGCCCGGGTCGACCAGGAGCACAACCCATTTGGCGTATCCCATCCCTCGGAACTTGCCCGGGATTTTCTGAGCAGGGAACCCAGGGCCTGGAGGGTGTTTGTGTTTGTGTGACCCCTTTTCTAAGGTACAGGAACGGCTTCAGTGATAGTGAGCCATGGCGAGCAGCCCCGGGCGTGGAGGCCCGGGGGGAGCAGCCCCGGGCGTGGAGGCCCGGGGGGAGCAGCCCCGGGCGTGGAGGCCCGGGGCGAGCAGCCCCGGGCGTGGAGGCCCGGGGCGAGCAGCCCCGGGCGTGGAGGCCCGGGGCGAGCAGCCCCGGGCGTGGAGGCCCGGGGCGAGCAGCCCCGGGCGTGGAGGCCCGGGGCGAGCAGCCCCGGGCCTGGAGGCCCGGGGCGAGCAGCCCCGGGCCTGGAGGCCCGGGGCGAGCAGCCCCGGGCCTGGAGGCCCGGGGCGAGCAGCCCCGGGCCTGGAGGCCCGGGGCGAGCAGCCCCGGGCCTGGAGGCCCGGGGCGAGCAGCCCCGGGCCTGGAGGCCCGGGGCGAGCAGCCCCGGGCCTGGAGGCCCGGGGCGAGCAGCCCCGGGCCTGGAGGCCCGGGGCGAGCAGCCCCGGGCCTGGAGGCCCGGGGCGAGCAGCCCCGGGCCTGGAGGCCCGGGGCGAGCAGCCCCGGGCCTGGAGGCCCGGGGCGAGCAGCCCCGGGCCTGGAGGCCCGGGGCGAGCAGCCCCGGGCCTGGAGGCCCGGGGCGAGCAGCCCCGGGCCTGGAGGCCCGGGGCGAGCAGCCCCGGGCCTGGAGGCCCGGGGCGAGCAGCCCCGGGCCTGGAGGCCCGGGGCGAGCAGCCCCGGGCCTGGAGGCCCGGGGCGAGCAGCCCCGGGCCTGGAGGCCCGGGGCGAGCAGCCCCGGGCCTGGAGGCCCGGGGCGAGCAGCCCCGGGCCTGGAGGCCCGGGGCGAGCAGCCCCGGGCCTGGAGGCCCGGGGCGAGCAGCCCCGGGCCTGGAGGCCCGGGGCGAGCAGCCCCGGGCCTGGAGGCCCGGGGCGAGCAGCCCCGGGCCTGGAGGCCCGGGGCGAGCAGCCCCGGGCCTGGAGGCCCGGGGCGAGCAGCCCCGGGCCTGGAGGCCCGGGGCGAGCAGCCCCGGGCCTGGAGGCCCGGGGCGAGCAGCCCCGGGCCTGGAGGCCCGGGGCGAGCAGCCCCGGGCCTGGAGGCCCGGGGCGAGCAGCCCCGGGCCTGGAGGCCCGGGGCGAGCAGCCCCGGGCCTGGAGGCCCGGGGCGAGCAGGGCACTTCCCATTCTGTGTCTCCAATCCCTCGGAACTTTCCGGGGAGTTTCTGAGCTGAGACCCCAGTGTCTGGAGGCTGTTTCGGGATCTGTGACCTCTTTCTAGCAGGTACAGGGTGACTGCCTTCTCTCAGGCTCCAGCCATGGTGAGCCATCGTAATGACTCAGGGCCTGGAGGCCGGGGCTCGTAGCAGGTGTTTGGGATTCTGGGTCTCGCATCCCCGGTCCTGACCCGGTAGTACCGGAGTGGAGAGGAAGGGTTGTTGGCTTTTCAGGATTCAGGCATATGTCTCCTTGGGATTTTAGGCTTGTAGTATAGTCCCTGGTAGGGCTGCTTGGAATTCTGTGTCTCCCACTTCTCCATCCTTCCCCAGGAGTTTCTGAGCTGAGACCCCAAGGTCTGGACTCTGTGTGGGAAACACTGGCCCGTTTCTGTCACTGACAGGGAGAGGCTTCAGTCCTGATGCGCCATGTTAAGATAGAGCCCCGGGCGTGGAGGCCCGGGTCGACCAGGAGCACAACCCATTTGGCGTATCCCATCCCTCGGAACTTGCCCGGGATTTTCTGAGCAGGGAACCCAGGGCCTGGAGGGTGTTTGTGTTTGTGTGACCCCTTTTCTAAGGTACAGGAACGGCTTCAGTGATAGTGAGCCATGGCGAGCAGCCCCGGGCGTGGAGGCCCGGGGGGAGCAGCCCCGGGCGTGGAGGCCCGGGGGGAGCAGCCCCGGGCGTGGAGGCCCGGGGCGAGCAGCCCCGGGCGTGGAGGCCCGGGGCGAGCAGCCCCGGGCGTGGAGGCCCGGGGCGAGCAGCCCCGGGCGTGGAGGCCCGGGGCGAGCAGCCCCGGGCGTGGAGGCCCGGGGCGAGCAGCCCCGGGCCTGGAGGCCCGGGGCGAGCAGCCCCGGGCCTGGAGGCCCGGGGCGAGCAGCCCCGGGCCTGGAGGCCCGGGGCGAGCAGCCCCGGGCCTGGAGGCCCGGGGCGAGCAGCCCCGGGCCTGGAGGCCCGGGGCGAGCAGCCCCGGGCCTGGAGGCCCGGGGCGAGCAGCCCCGGGCCTGGAGGCCCGGGGCGAGCAGCCCCGGGCCTGGAGGCCCGGGGCGAGCAGCCCCGGGCCTGGAGGCCCGGGGCGAGCAGCCCCGGGCCTGGAGGCCCGGGGCGAGCAGCCCCGGGCCTGGAGGCCCGGGGCGAGCAGCCCCGGGCCTGGAGGCCCGGGGCGAGCAGCCCCGGGCCTGGAGGCCCGGGGCGAGCAGCCCCGGGCCTGGAGGCCCGGGGCGAGCAGCCCCGGGCCTGGAGGCCCGGGGCGAGCAGCCCCGGGCCTGGAGGCCCGGGGCGAGCAGCCCCGGGCCTGGAGGCCCGGGGCGAGCAGCCCCGGGCCTGGAGGCCCGGGGCGAGCAGCCCCGGGCCTGGAGGCCCGGGGCGAGCAGCCCCGGGCCTGGAGGCCCGGGGCGAGCAGCCCCGGGCCTGGAGGCCCGGGGCGAGCAGCCCCGGGCCTGGAGGCCCGGGGCGAGCAGCCCCGGGCCTGGAGGCCCGGGGCGAGCAGCCCCGGGCCTGGAGGCCCGGGGCGAGCAGCCCCGGGCCTGGAGGCCCGGGGCGAGCAGCCCCGGGCCTGGAGGCCCGGGGCGAGCAGCCCCGGGCCTGGAGGCCCGGGGCGAGCAGCCCCGGGCCTGGAGGCCCGGGGCGAGCAGCCCCGGGCCTGGAGGCCCGGGGCGAGCAGCCCCGGGCCTGGAGGCCCGGGGCGAGCAGCCCCGGGCCTGGAGGCCCGGGGCGAGCAGCCCCGGGCCTGGAGGCCCGGGGCGAGCAGCCCCGGGCCTGGAGGCCCGGGGCGAGCAGCCCCGGGCCTGGAGGCCCGGGGCGAGCAGCCCCGGGCCTGGAGGCCCGGGGCGAGCAGCCCCGGGCCTGGAGGCCCGGGGCGAGCAGCCCCGGGCCTGGAGGCCCGGGGCGAGCAGCCCCGGGCCTGGAGGCCCGGGGCGAGCAGCCCCGGGCCTGGAGGCCCGGGGCGAGCAGCCCCGGGCCTGGAGGCCCGGGGCGAGCAGCCCCGGGCCTGGAGGCCCGGGGCGAGCAGCCCCGGGCCTGGAGGCCCGGGGCGAGCAGCCCCGGGCCTGGAGGCCCGGGGCGAGCAGCCCCGGGCCTGGAGGCCCGGGGCGAGCAGCCCCGGGCCTGGAGGCGCGGGGCACTTCCCATTCTGTGTCTCCAATCCCTCGGAACTTTCCGGGGAGTTTCTGAGCTGAGACCCCAGTGTCTGGAGGCTGTTTCGGGATCTGTGACCTCTTTCTCGCAGGTACAGGGTGACTGCCTTCTCTCAGGCTCCAGCCATGGTGAGCCATCGTAATGACTCAGGGCCTGGAAGCCGGGGCTCGTAGCAGGTGTTTGGGATTCTGGGTCTCGCATCCCCCGGTCCTGACCCGGTAGTACCGGAGTGGAGAGGAAGGGTTGTTGGCTTTTCAGGATTCAGGCATATGTCTCCTTGGGATTTTAGGCTTGTAGTATAGTCCCTGGTAGGGCTGCTTGGAATTCTGTGTCTCCCACTTCTCCATCCTTCCCCATAAGTTTCTGAGCTGAGACCCCAAGGTCTGGACTCTGTGTGGGAAACACTGGCCCGTTTCTGTCACTGACAGGGAGAGGCTTCAGCCCTGATGCGCCATGTTAAGATAGAGCCCCGGGCGTGGAGGCCCGGGTCGACCAGGAGCACAACCCATTTGGCGTATCCCATCCCTCGGAACTTGCCCGGGATTTTCTGAGCAGGGAACCCAGGGCCTGGAGGGTGTTTGTGTTTGTGTGACCCCTTCTCTAAGGTACAGGAACGGCTTCAGTGATAGTGAGCCATGGCCAGCAGCCCCGGGCGTGGAGGCCCGGGGCGAGCAGCCCCGGGCGTGGAGGCCCGGGGCGAGCAGCCCCGGGCGTGGAGGCCCGGGGCGAGCAGCCCCGGGCGTGGAGGCCCGGGGCGAGCAGCCCCGGGCGTGGAGGCCCGGGGCGAGCAGCCCCGGGCCTGGAGGCCCGGGGCGAGCAGCCCCGGGCCTGGAGGCTCGGGGCGAGCGGGGCACTTCCCATTCTGTGTCTCCAATCCCTCGGAACTTTCCGGGGAGTTTCTGAGCTGAGACCCCAGTGTCTGGAGGCTGTTTCGGGTTTTGTGACCCCTTTCTCTCAGGTACAGGGTGACTGCCTTCTCTCAGGCTCCAGCCTTGCTGTACCATCGTAATGACTCAGGGCCTGGAGGCCGGGGCTCGTAGCAGGTGTTTGGGATTCTGGGTCTCGCATCCCTCGGTCCTGACACGGGAGTACCGGAGTGGAGAGGAAGGGTTGTTGGCTTTTCGGGATTCAGGCATATGTCTCCTTGGGATTTTAGGCTTGTAGTATAGTCCCTGGTAGGGCTGCTTGGAATTCTGTGTCTCCCACTTCTCCATCCTTCCCGGTAAGTTTCTTAGCTGAGACCCCAAGGTCTGGACACTGTGTGGGAAACACTGGCCCGTTTCTGTCACTGACAGGGAGAGGCTTCAGCCCTGATGCTCCATGGAAAGATAGAGCCCCGGGCGTGGAGGCCCGGGTCGACCAGGAGCACTACCCATTTGGCGAATCCGATCCCTCGGAACTTGCCCGGGATTTTCTGAGCAGGGAACCCAGGGCCTGGAGCGTGTTTGTGTTTGTGTGACCCCTTCTCTCAGGTACAGGAACGGCTTCAGTCATAGTGAGCCATGGCGAGCAGCCCCGGGCCTGGAGGCCCGGGGCGAGCGGGGCACTTCCCATTCTGTGTCTCCAATCCCTCGGAACTTTCCGGGGAGTTTCTGAGCTGAGACCCCAGTGTCTGGAGGCTGTTTCGGGATCTGTGACCTCTTTCTAGCAGGTACAGGGTGACTGCCTTCTCTCAGGCTCCAGCCATGGTGAGCCATCGTAATGACTCAGGGCCTGGAGGCCGGGGCTCGTAGCAGGTGTTTGGGATTCTGGGTCTCGCATCCCCCGGTCCTGACCCGGTAGTACCGGAGTGGAGAGGAAGGGTTGTTGGCTTTTCAGGATTCAGGCATATGTCTCCTTGGGATTTTAGGCTTGTAGTATAGTCCCTGGTAGGGCTGCTTGGAATTCTGTGTCTCCCACTTCTCCATCCTTCCCCAGGAGTTTCTGAGCTGAGACCCCAAGGTCTGGACTCTGTGTGGGAAACACTGGCCCGTTTCTGTCACTGACAGGGAGAGGCTTCAGTCCTGATGCGCCATGTTAAGATAGAGCCCCGGGCGTGGAGGCCCGGGTCGACCAGGAGCACAACCCATTTGGCGTATCCCATCCCTCGGAACTTGCCCGGGATTTTCTGAGCAGGGAACCCAGGGCCTGGAGGGTGTTTGTGTTTGTGTGACCCCTTTTCTAAGGTACAGGAACGGCTTCAGTGATAGTGAGCCATGGCGAGCAGCCCCCGAGCAGCCCCGGGCGTGGAGGCCCGGGGCGAGCAGCCCCGGGCGTGGAGGCCCGGGGCGAGCAGCCCCGGGCGTGGAGGCCCGGGGCGAGCAGCCCCGGGCGTGGAGGCCCGGGGCGAGCAGCCCCGGGCGTGGAGGCCCGGGGCGAGCAGCCCCGGGCGTGGGAGGCCCGGGGCGAGCAGCCCCGGGCGTGGAGGCCCGGGGCGAGCAGCCCCGGGCGTGGAGGCCCGGGGCGAGCAGCCCCGGGCCTGGAGGCCCGGGGCGAGCAGCCCCGGGCCTGGAGGCCCGGGGCGAGCAGCCCCGGGCCTGGAGGCCCGGGGCGAGCAGCCCCGGGCCTGGAGGCCCGGGGCGAGCAGCCCCGGGCCTGGAGGCCCGGGCGAGCAGCCCCGGGCCTGGAGGCCCGGGGCGAGCAGCCCCGGGCCTGGAGGCCCGGGGCGAGCAGCCCCGGGCCTGGAGGCCCGGGGCGAGCAGCCCCGGGCCTGGAGGGCCCGGGGCGAGCAGCCCCGGGCCTGGAGGCCCGGGGCGAGCAGCCCCGGGCCTGGAGGCCCGGGGGCGAGCAGCCCCGGGCCTGGAGGCCCGGGGCGAGCAGCCCCGGGCCTGGAGGCCCGGGGCGAGCAGCCCCGGGCCTGGAGGCCCGGGGGAGCAGCCCCGGGCCTGGAGGCCCGGGGCGAGCAGCCCCGGGCCTGGAGGCCCGGGGCGAGCAGCCCCGGGCCTGGAGGCCCGGGGCGAGCAGCCCCGGGCCTGGAGGCCCGGGGCGAGCAGCCCCGGGCCTGGAGGCCCGGGGCGAGCAGCCCCGGCCTGGAGGCCCGGGGCGAGCAGCCCCGGGCCTGGAGGCCCGGGGCGAGCAGCCCCGGGCCTGGAGGCCCGGGGCGAGCAGCCCCGGGCCTGGAGGCCCGGGGCGAGCAGCCCCGGGCCTGGAGGCCCGGGGCGAGCAGCCCCGGGCCTGGAGGCCCGGGGCGAGCAGCCCCGGGCCTGGAGGCCCGGGCGAGCCCCCGGGCCTGGAGGCCCGGGGCGAGCAGCCCCGGGCCTGGAGGCCCGGGGCGAGCAGCCCCGGGCCTGGAGGCCCGGGGCGAGCAGCCCCGGGCCTGGAGGCCCGGGGCGAGCAGCCCCGGGCCTGGAGGCCCGGGGCGAGCAGCCCCGGGCCTGGAGGCCCGGGCGAGCAGCCCCGGGCCTGGAGGCCCGGGGGCGAGCAGCCCCGGGCCTGGAGGCCCGGGGCGAGCAGCCCCGGGCCTGGAGGCCCGGGGCGAGCAGGGCACTTCCCATTCTGTGTCTCCAATCCCTCGGAACTTTCCGGGGAGTTTCTGAGCTGAGACCCCAGTGTCTGGAGGCTGTTTCGGGATCTGTGACCTCTTTCTAGCAGGTACAGGGTGACTGCCTTCTCTCAGGCTCCAGCCATGGTGAGCCATCGTAATGACTCAGGGCCTGGAGGCCGGGGCTCGTAGCAGGTGTTTGGGATTCTGGGTCTCGCATCCCCCGGTCCTGACCCGGTAGTACCGGAGTGGAGAGGAAGGGTGGTTGGCTTTTCAGGATTCAGGCATATGTCTCCTTGGGATTTTAGGCTTGTAGTATAGTCCCTGGTAGGGCTGCTTGGAATTCTGTGTCTCCCACTTCTCCATCCTTCCCCAGGAGTTTCTGAGCTGAGACCCCAAGGTCTGGACTCTGTGTGGGAAACACTGGCCCGTTTCTGTCACTGACAGGGAGAGGCTTCAGTCCTGATGCGCCATGTTAAGATAGAGCCCCGGGCGTGGAGGCCCGGGTCGACCAGGAGCACAACCCATTTGGCGTATCCCATCCCTCGGAACTTGCCCGGGATTTTCTGAGCAGGGAACCCAGGGCCTGGAGGGTGTTTGTGTTTGTGTGACCCCTTTTCTAAGGTACAGGAACGGCTTCAGTGATAGTGAGCCATGGCGAGCAGCCCCGGGCGTGGAGGCCCGGGGCGAGCAGCCCCGGGCGTGGAGGCCCGGGCGAGCAGCCCCGGGCGTGGAGGCCCGGGGCGAGCAGCCCCGGGCGTGGAGGCCCGGGGCGAGCAGCCCCGGGCGTGGAGGCCCGGGGCGAGCAGCCCCGGGCCTGGAGGCCCGGGGCGAGCAGCCCCGGGCCTGGAGGCCCGGGGCGAGCAGCCCCGGGCGTGGAGGCCCGGGGCGAGCAGCCCCGGGCCTGGAGGCCCGGGGCGAGCAGCCCCGGGCGTGGAGGCCCGGGGCGAGCAGCCCCCGGGCCTGGAGGCCCGGGGCGAGCAGCCCCGGGCGTGGAGGCCCGGGGCGAGCAGCCCCGGGCCTGGAGGCCCGGGGCGAGCAGCCCCGGGCCTGGAGGCCCGGGGCGAGCAGCCCCGGGCCTGGAGGCCCGGGGCGAGCAGCCCCGGGCCTGGAGGCCCGGGGCGAGCAGCCCCGGGCCTGGAGGCCCGGGGCGCAGCCCCGGGCCTGGAGGCCCGGGGCGAGCAGCCCCGGGCCTGGAGGCCCGGCGAGCAGCCCCGGGCCTGGAGGCCCGGGGCGAGCAGCCCCGGGCCTGGAGGCCCGGGCGAGCAGCCCCGGGCCTGGAGGCCCGGGGCGAGCAGCCCCGGGCCTGGAGGCCCGGGGCGAGCAGCCCCGGGCCTGGAGGCCCGGGGCGAGCAGGGCACTTCCCATTCTGTGTCTCCAATCCCTCGGAACTTTCCGGGGAGTTTCTGAGCTGAGACCCCAGTGTCTGGAGGCTGTTTCGGGATCTGTGACCTCTTTCTAGCAGGTACAGGGTGACTGCCTTCTCTCAGGCTCCAGCCATGGTGAGCCATCGTAATGACTCAGGGCCTGGAGGCCGGGGCTCGTAGCAGGTGTTTGGGATTCTGGGTCTCGCATCCCCCGGTCCTGACCCGGTAGTACCGGAGTGGAGAGGAAGGGTTGTTGGCTTTTCAGGATTCAGGCATATGTCTCCTTGGGATTTTAGGCTTGTAGTATAGTCCCTGGTAGGGCTGCTTGGAATTCTGTGTCTCCCACTTCTCCATCCTTCCCCAGGAGTTTCTGAGCTGAGACCCCAAGGTCTGACTCTGTGTGGGAAACACTGGCCCGTTTCTGTCACTGACAGGGAGAGGCTTCAGTCCTGATGCGCCATGTTAAGATAGAGCCCCGGGCGTGGAGGCCCGGGTCGACCAGGAGCACAACCCATTTGGCGTATCCCATCCTCGGAACTTGCCCGGGATTTTCTGAGCAGGGAACCCAGGGCCTGGAGGGTGTTTGTGTTTGTGTGACCCTTTTCTAAGGTACAGGAACGGCTTCAGTGATAGTGAGCCATGGCGAGCAGCCCCGGGCGTGGAGGCCCGGGGGAGCAGCCCCGGGCGTGGAGGCCCGGGGGGAGCAGCCCCGGGCGTGGAGGCCCGGGGCGAGCAGCCCCGGGCGTGGAGGCCCGGGGCGAGCAGCCCCGGGCGTGGAGGCCCGGGGGCGAGCAGCCCCGGGCGTGGAGGCCCGGGGCGAGCAGCCCCGGGCCTGGAGGCCCGGGGCGAGCAGCCCCGGGCCTGGAGGCCCGGGGCGAGCAGCCCCGGGCCTGGAGGCCCGGGGCGAGCAGCCCCGGGCCTGGAGGCCCGGGCGAGCAGCCCCGGGCCTGGAGGCCCGGGGCGAGCAGCCCCGGGCCTGGAGGCCCGGGGCGAGCAGCCCCGGGCCTGGAGGCCCGGGGCGAGCAGCCCCGGGCCTGGAGGCCCGGGGCGAGCAGCCCCGGGCCTGGAGGCCCGGGGCGAGCAGCCCCGGGCCTGGAGGCCCGGGGCGAGCAGCCCCGGGCCTGGAGGCCCGGGCGAGCAGCCCCGGGCCTGGAGGCCCGGGGCGAGCAGCCCCGGGCCTGGAGGCCCGGGGCGAGCAGCCCGCGGCCTGGAGGCCCGGGGCGAGCAGCCCCGGGCCTGGAGGCCCGGGGCGAGCAGCCCCGGGCCTGGAGGCCCGGGGCGAGCAGCCCCGGGCCTGGAGGCCCGGGGCGAGCAGCCCCGGGCCTGGAGGGCCCGGGGCGAGCAGCCCCGGGCCTGGAGGCCCGGGGCGAGCAGCCCCGGGCCTGGAGGCCCGGGGCGAGCAGCCCCGGGCCTGGAGGCCCGGGGCGAGCAGCCCCGGGCCTGGAGGCCCGGGGCGAGCAGCCCCGGGCCTGGAGGCCCGGGGCGAGCAGCCCCGGCCTGGAGGCCCGGGGCGAGCAGCCCCGGGCCTGGAGGCCCGGGGCGAGCAGCCCCGGGCCTGGAGGCCCGGGGCGAGCAGCCCCGGGCCTGGAGGCCCGGGGCGAGCAGGGCACTTCCCATTCTGTGTCTCCAATCCCTCGGAACTTTCCGGGGAGTTTCTGAGCTGAGACCCCAGTGTCTGGAGGCTGTTTCGGGATCTGTGACCTCTTTCTAGCAGGTACAGGGTGACTGCCTTCTCTCAGGCTCCAGCCATGGTGAGCCATCGTAATGACTCAGGGCCTGGAGGCCGGGGCTCGTAGCAGTGTTTGGGATTCTGGGTCTCGCATCCCCCGGTCCTGACCCGGTAGTACCGGAGTGGAGAGGAAGGGTTGTTGGCTTTTCAGGATTCAGGCATATGTCTCCTTGGGATTTTAGGCTTGTAGTATAGTCCCTGGTAGGGCTGCTTGGAATTCTGTGTCTCCCACTTCTCCATCCTTCCCCAGGAGTTTCTGAGCTGAGACCCCAAGGTCTGGACTCTGTGTGGGAAACACTGGCCCGTTTCTGTCACTGACAGGGAGAGGCTTCAGTCCTGATGCGCCATGTTAAGATAGAGCCCCGGGCGTGGAGGCCCGGGTCGACCAGGAGCACAACCCATTTGGCGTATCCCATCCCTCGGAACTTGCCCGGGATTTTCTGAGCAGGGAACCCAGGGCCTGGAGGGTGTTTGTGTTTGTGTGACCCCTTTTCTAAGGTACAGGAACGGCTTCAGTGATAGTGAGCCATGGCGAGCAGCCCCGGGCGTGGAGGCCGGGGAGCAGCCCGGGCGTGGAGGCCCGGGGCGAGCAGCCCCGGCGGGAGCCCGGGCGAGCCCCGCTGGAGGCCCGGGGCGAGCAGCCCCGGGCGTGGAGGCCCGGGGCGAGCAGCCCCGGGCGTGGAGGCCCGGGGCGAGCAGCCCCCGGGCCGTGGAGGCCCGGGGCGAGCAGCCCCGGGCGTGGAGGCCCGGGGCGAGCAGCCCCGGGCGTGGAGGCCCGGGGCGAGCAGCCCCGGGCTGGAGGCCCGGGGCGAGCAGCCCCGGGCGTGGAGGCCCGGGGCGAGCAGCCCCGGGCCTGGGAGGCCCGGGGCGAGCAGCCCCGGGCCGTGGAGGCCCGGGGCGAGCAGCCCCGGCTGGAGGCCCGGGCGAGCAGCCCCGGGCCTGGAGGCCCGGGGCGAGCAGCCCCGGGCCTGGAGGCCCGGGGCGAGCAGCCCCGGGCCTGGAGGCCCGGGGCGAGCAGCCCCGGGCCTGGAGGCCCGGGCGAGCAGCCCCGGGCCTGGAGGCCCGGGGCGAGCAGCCCCGGGCCTGGAGGCCCGGGGCGAGCAGCCCCGGGCCTGGAGGCCGGGGCGAGCAGCGCCCGGGCCTGGAGGCCCGGGGCGAGCAGCCCCGGGCCTGGAGGCCCGGGGCGAGCAGCCCCGGGCCTGGAGGCCCGGGGCGAGCAGCCCCGGGCCTGGAGGCCCGGGGCGAGCAGCCCCGGGCCTGGAGGCCCGGGGCGAGCAGCCCCGGGCCTGGAGGCCCGGGGCGAGCAGCCCCGGCCTGGAGGGCCCGGGCGAGCAGCCCCGGGCCTGGAGGCCCGGGGCGAGCAGCCCCGGGCCTGGAGGCCCGGGGCGAGCAGCCCCGGGCCTGGAGGCCCGGGGCGAGCAGCCCCGGGCCTGGAGGCCCGGGGCGAGCAGCGCCCGGGCCTGGAGGCCCGGGGCGAGCAGCCCCGGGCCTGGCCCTGCGAGCAGCCCCGGCCTGCCCGCGAGCAGCCCCGGGCCTGGAGGCCCGGGGCGAGCAGCCCCGGCCTGAGGCCCGGGCGCCCCGGCCTGGCCCGGCGAGCAGCCCCGGGCCTGGAGGCCCGGGGCGAGCAGCCCCGGGCCTGAGGCCCGGGGCGAGCAGCCCCGGCCTGGAGGCCCGGGGCGAGCAGCCCCGGGCCTGGAGGCCCGGGGCGAGCAGCCCCGGGCCTGGAGGCCCGGGGCGAGCAGCCCCGGGCCTGGAGGCCCGGGGCGAGCAGCCCCGGCCTGGAGGCCCGGGGCGAGCAGCCCCGGGCCTGGAGGCCCGGGGCGAGCAGCCCGGGCCTGGAGGCCCGGGGCGAGCAGCCCCGGGCCTGGAGGCCCGGGGCGAGCAGCCCCGGCCTGGAGGCCCGGGGCGAGCAGCCCCGGGCCTGGAGGCCCGGGGCGAGCAGCCCCGGGCCTGGAGGCCCGGGGCGAGCAGCCCCGGGCCTGGAGGCCCGGGGCGAGCAGCCCCGGGCCTGGAGGCCCGGGGCGAGCAGCCCCGGCCTGGAGGCCCGGGGCGAGCAGCCCCGGGCCTGGAGGCCCGGGGCGAGCAGCCCCGGGCCTGGAGGCCCGGGGCGAGCAGCCCCGGGCCTGGAGGGCCCGGGGCGAGCAGCCCCGGGCCTGGAGGCCCGGGGCGAGCAGCCCCGGCCTGGAGGCCCGGGGCGAGCAGCCCCGGGCCTGGAGGCCCGGGGCGAGCAGCCCCGGGCCTGGAGGCCCGGGGCGAGCAGCCCCGGGCCTGGAGGCCCGGGGCGAGCAGCCCCGGGCCTGGAGGCCCGGGGCGAGCAGCCCCGGGCCTGGAGGCCCGGGGCGAGCAGCCCCGGGCCTGGAGGCCCGGGGCGAGCAGCCCCGGGCCTGGAGGCCCGGGGCGAGCAGCCCCGGGCCTGGAGGCCCGGGGCGAGCAGCCCCGGGCCTGGAGGCCCGGGGCGAGCAGCCCCGGGCCTGGAGGCCCGGGGCGAGCAGCCCCGGGCCTGGAGGCCCGGGGCGAGCAGCCCCGGGCCTGGAGGCCCGGGGCGAGCAGCCCGGGCCTGGAGGCCCGGGGCGAGCAGCCCCGGGCCTGGAGGCCCGGGGCGAGCAGCCCCGGGCCTGGAGGCCGGGGCGAGCAGCCCCGGGCCTGGAGGCCCGGGGCGAGCAGCCCCGGGCCTGGAGGCCCGGGGCGAGCAGCCCCGGGCCTGGAGGCCCGGGGCGAGCAGCCCCGGGCCTGGAGGCCCGGGGCGAGCAGCCCCGGGCCCTGGAGGCCCGGGGCGAGCAGCCCCGGGCCTGGAGGCCCGGGGCGAGCAGCCCCGGGCCTGGAGGCCCGGGGCGAGCAGCCCCGGGCCTGGAGGCCCGGGGCGAGCAGCCCCGGGCCTGGAGGCCCGGGGCGAGCAGCCCCGGGCCTGGAGGCCCGGGGCGAGCAGCCCCGGGCCTGGAGGCCCGGGGCGAGCAGCCCCGGGCCTGGAGGCCCGGGGCGAGCAGCCCCGGGCCTGGAGGCCCGGGGCGAGCAGCCCCGGGCCTGGAGGCCCGGGGCGAGCAGCCCCGGGCCTGGAGGCCCGGGGCGAGCAGCCCCGGGCCTGGAGGCCCGGGGCGAGCAGCCCCGGGCCTGGAGGCCCGGGGCGAGCAGCCCCGGGCCTGGAGGCCCGGGGCGAGCAGCCCCGGGCCTGGAGGCCCGGGGCGAGCAGCCCCGGGCCTGGAGGCCCGGGGCGAGCAGCCCCGGGCCTGGAGGCCCGGGGCGAGCAGCCCCGGGCCTGGAGGCCCGGGGCGAGCAGCCCCGGGCCTGGAGGCCCGGGGCGAGCAGCCCCGGGCCTGGAGGCCCGGGGCGAGCAGCCCCGGGCCTGGAGGCCCGGGGCGAGCAGCCCCGGGCCTGGAGGCCCGGGGCGAGCAGCCCCGGGCCTGGAGGCCCGGGGCGAGCAGCCCCGGGCCTGGAGGCCCGGGGCGAGCAGCCCCGGGCCTGGAGGCCCGGGGCGAGCAGCCCCGGGCCTGGAGGCCCGGGGCGAGCAGCCCCGGGCCTGGAGGCCCGGGGCCCGGGGCGAGCAGCCCCGGGCCTGGAGGCCCGGGGCGGGCGAGCCCGCCGGGCCTGGAGGCCCGGGGCGAGCAGCCCCGGGCCTGGAGGCCCGGGGCGAGCAGCCCCGGGCCTGGAGGCCCGGGGCGAGCAGCCCCGGGCCTGGAGGCCCGGGGCGAGCAGCCCCGGGCCTGGAGGCCCGGGGCGAGCAGCCCCGGGCCTGGAGGCCCGGGGCGAGCAGCCCCGGGCCTGGAGGCCCGGGGCGAGCAGCCCCGGGCCTGGAGGCCCGGGGCGAGCAGCCCCGGGCCTGGAGGCCCGGGGCGAGCAGCCCCGGGCCTGGAGGCCCGGGGCGAGCAGCCCCGGGCCTGGAGGCCCGGGGCGAGCAGCCCCGGGCCTGGAGGCCCGGGGCGAGCAGCCCCGGGCCTGGAGGCCCGGGGCGAGCAGCCCCGGGCCTGGAGGCCCGGGGCGAGCAGCCCCGGGCCTGGAGGCCCGGGGCGAGCAGCCCCGGGCCTGGAGGCCCGGGGCGAGCAGCCCCGGGCCTGGAGGCCCGGGGCGAGCAGCCCCGGGCCTGGAGGCCCGGGGCGAGCAGCCCCGGGCCTGGAGGCCCGGGGCGAGCAGCCCCGGGCCTGGAGGCCCGGGGCGAGCAGCCCCGGGCCTGGAGGCCCGGGGCGAGCAGCCCCGGGCCTGGAGGCCCGGGGCGAGCAGCCCCGGGCCTGGAGGCCCGGGGCGAGCAGCCCCGGGCCTGGAGGCCCGGGGCGAGCAGCCCCGGGCCTGGAGGCCCGGGGCGAGCAGCCCCGGGCCTGGAGGCCCGGGGCGAGCAGCCCCGGGCCTGGAGGCCCGGGGCGAGCAGCCCCGGGCCTGGAGGCCCGGGGCGAGCAGCCCCGGGCCTGGAGGCCCGGGGCGAGCAGCCCCGGGCCTGGAGGCCCGGGGCGAGCAGCCCCGGGCCTGGAGGCCCGGGGCGAGCAGCCCCGGGCCTGGAGGCCCGGGGCGAGCAGCCCCGGGCCTGGAGGCCCGGGGCGAGCAGCCCCGGGCCTGGAGGCCCGGGGCGAGCAGCCCCGGGCCTGGAGGCCCGGGGCGAGCAGCCCCGGGCCTGGAGGCCCGGGGCGAGCAGCCCCGGGCCTGGAGGCCCGGGGCGAGCAGCCCCGGGCCTGGAGGCCCGGGGCGAGCAGCCCCGGGCCTGGAGGCCCGGGGCGAGCAGCCCCGGGCCTGGAGGCCCGGGGCGAGCAGCCCCGGGCCTGGAGGCCCGGGGCGAGCAGCCCCGGGCCTGGAGGCCCGGGGCGAGCAGCCCCGGGCCTGGAGGCCCGGGGCGAGCAGCCCCGGGCCTGGAGGCCCGGGGCGAGCAGCCCCGGGCCTGGAGGCCCGGGGCGAGCAGCCCCGGGCCTGGAGGCCCGGGGCGAGCAGCCCCGGGCCTGGAGGCCCGGGGCGAGCAGCCCCGGGCCTGGAGGCCCGGGGCGAGCAGCCCCGGGCCTGGAGGCCCGGGGCGAGCAGCCCCGGGCCTGGAGGCCCGGGGCGAGCAGCCCCGGGCCTGGAGGCCCGGGGCGAGCAGCCCCGGGCCTGGAGGCCCGGGGCGAGCAGCCCCGGGCCTGGAGGCCCGGGGCGAGCAGCCCCGGGCCTGGAGGCCCGGGGCGAGCAGCCCCGGGCCTGGAGGCCCGGGGCGAGCAGCCCCGGGCCTGGAGGCCCGGGGCGAGCAGCCCCGGGCCTGGAGGCCCGGGGCGAGCAGCCCCGGGCCTGGAGGCCCGGGGCGAGCAGCCCCGGGCCTGGAGGCCCGGGGCGAGCAGCCCCGGGCCTGGAGGCCCGGGGCGAGCAGCCCCGGGCCTGGAGGCCCGGGGCGAGCAGCCCCGGGCCTGGAGGCCCGGGGCGAGCAGCCCCGGGCCTGGAGGCCCGGGGCGAGCAGCCCCGGGCCTGGAGGCCCGGGGCGAGCAGCCCCGGGCCTGGAGGCCCGGGGCGAGCAGCCCCGGGCCTGGAGGCCCGGGGCGAGCAGCCCCGGGCCTGGAGGCCCGGGGCGAGCAGCCCCGGGCCTGGAGGCCCGGGGCGAGCAGCCCCGGGCCTGGAGGCCCGGGGCGAGCAGCCCCGGGCCTGGAGGCCCGGGGCGAGCAGCCCCGGGCCTGGAGGCCCGGGGCGAGCAGCCCCGGGCCTGGAGGCCCGGGGCGAGCAGCCCCGGGCCTGGAGGCCCGGGGCGAGCAGCCCCGGGCCTGGAGGCCCGGGGCGAGCAGCCCCGGGCCTGGAGGCCCGGGGCGAGCAGCCCCGGGCCTGGAGGCCCGGGGCGAGCAGCCCCGGGCCTGGAGGCCCGGGGCGAGCAGCCCCGGGCCTGGAGGCCCGGGGCGAGCAGCCCCGGGCCTGGAGGCCCGGGGCGAGCAGCCCCGGGCCTGGAGGCCCGGGGCGAGCAGCCCCGGGCCTGGAGGCCCGGGGCGAGCAGCCCCGGGCCTGGAGGCCCGGGGCGAGCAGCCCCGGGCCTGGAGGCCCGGGGCGAGCAGCCCCGGGCCTGGAGGCCCGGGGCGAGCAGCCCCGGGCCTGGAGGCCCGGGGCGAGCAGCCCCGGGCCTGGAGGCCCGGGGCGAGCAGCCCCGGGCCTGGAGGCCCGGGGCGAGCAGCCCCGGGCCTGGAGGCCCGGGGCGAGCAGCCCCGGGCCTGGAGGCCCGGGGCGAGCAGCCCCGGGCCTGGAGGCCCGGGGCGAGCAGCCCCGGGCCTGGAGGCCCGGGGCGAGCAGCCCCGGGCCTGGAGGCCCGGGGCGAGCAGCCCCGGGCCTGGAGGCCCGGGGCGAGCAGCCCCGGGCCTGGAGGCCCGGGGCGAGCAGCCCCGGGCCTGGAGGCCCGGGGCGAGGCAGCCCCGGGCCTGGAGGCCCGGGGCGAGCAGCCCCGGGCCTGGAGGCCCGGGGCGAGCAGCCCCGGGCCTGGAGGCCCGGGGCGAGCAGCCCGGGCCTGGAGGCCCGGGGCGAGCAGCCCCGGGCCTGGAGGCCCGGGGCGAGCAGCCCCGGGCCTGGAGGCCCGGGGCGAGCAGCCCCGGGCCTGGAGGCCCGGGGCGAGCAGCCCCGGGCCTGGAGGCCCGGGGCGAGCAGCCCCGGGCCTGGAGGCCCGGGGCGAGCAGCCCCGGGCCTGGAGGCCGCGGGGCGAGCAGCCCCGGGCCTGGAGGCCCGGGGCGAGCAGCCCCGGGCCTGGAGGCCCGGGGCGAGCAGCCCCGGGCCTGGAGGCCCGGGGCGAGCAGCCCCGGGCCTGGAGGCCCGGGGCGAGCAGCCCCGGGGCCTGGAGGCCCGGGGCGAGCAGCCCCGGGCCTGGAGGCCCGGGGCGAGCAGCCCCGGGCCTGGAGGCCCGGGGCGAGCAGCCCCGGGCCTGGAGGCCCGGGGCGAGCAGCCCCGGGCCTGGAGGCCCGGGGCGAGCAGCCCCGGGCCTGGAGGCCCGGGGCGAGCAGCCCCGGGCCTGGAGGCCCGGGGCGAGCAGCCCCGGCCTGGAGGCCCGGGGCGAGCAGCCCCGGGCCTGGAGGCCCGGGGCGAGCAGCCCCCGGGCCTGGAGGCCCGGGGCGAGCAGCCCCGGGCCTGGAGGCCCCGGGGCGAGCAGCCCCGGGCCTGGAGGCCCGGGGCGAGCAGCCCCGGGCCTGGAGGCCCGGGGCGAGCAGCCCCGGGCCTGGAGGCCCGGGGCGAGCAGCCCCGGGCCTGGAGGCCCGGGGCGAGCAGCCCCGGGCCTGGAGGCCCGGGGGCGAGCAGCCCCGGGCCTGGAGGCCCCGGGGCGAGCAGCCCCGGGCCTGGAGGCCCGGGGCGAGCAGCCCCGGGCCTGGAGGCCCGGGGCGAGCAGCCCCGGGCCTGGAGGGCCCGGGGCGAGCAGCCCCGGGCCTGGAGGCCCGGGGCGAGCAGCCCCGGGCCTGGAGGCCCGGGGCGAGCAGCCCCGGGCCTGGAGGCCCGGGGCGAGCAGCCCCGGGCCTGGAGGCCCGGGGCGAGCAGCCCCGGGGCCTGGAGGCCCGGGGCGAGCAGCCCCGGGCCTGGAGGCCCGGGGCGAGCAGCCCCGGGCCTGGAGGCCCGGGGCGAGCAGCCCCGGGCCTGGAGGCCCGGGCGAGCAGCCCCGGGCCTGGAGGCCCGGGGCGAGCAGCCCCGGGCCTGGAGGCCCGGGGGCGAGCAGCCCCGGGCCTGGAGGCCCGGGGCGAGCAGCCCCGGGCCTGGAGGCCCGGGGGCGAGCAGCCCCGGCCTGGAGGCCCGGGGCGAGCAGCCCCGGGCCTGGAGGCCCGGGGGCGAGCAGCCCCGGCCTGGAGGCCCGGGGCGAGCAGCCCCGGGCCTGGAGGCCCGGGGCGAGCAGCCCCGGGCCTGGAGGCCCGGGGCGAGCAGCCCCGGGCCTGGAGGCCCGGGGCGAGCAGCCCCGGGCCTGGAGGCCCGGGGGCGAGCAGCCCCGGGCCTGGAGGCCCGGGGCGAGCGGGGCACTTCCCATTCTGTGTCTCCAATCCCTGGAACTTTCCGGGGAGTTTCTGAGCTGAGACCCAGTGTCTGGAGGCTGTTTCGGGATCTGTGACCTCTTTCGAGCAGGTACAGGGTGACTGCCTTCTCTCAGGCTCCAGCCATGGTGAGCCATCGTAATGACTCAGGGCCTGGAGGCCGGGGCTCGTAGCAGGTGTTTGGGATTCTGGGTCTCGCATCCCCCGGTCCTGACCCGGTAGTACCGGAGTGGAGAGGAAGGGTTGGCTTTTCAGGATTCAGGCATATGTCTCCTTGGGATTTTAGGCTTGTAGTATAGTCCCTGGTAGGGCTGCTTGGAATTCTGTGTCTCCCACTTCTCCATCCTTCCCCAGGAGTTTCTGAGCTGAGACCCCAAGGTCTGGACTCTGTGTGGGAAACACTGGCCCGTTTCTGTCACTGACAGGGAGAGGCTTCAGTCCTGATGCGCCATGTTAAGATAGAGCCCCGGGCGTGGAGGCCCGGGTCGACCAGGAGCACAACCCATTTGGCGTATCCCATCCCTCGGAACTTGCCCGGGATTTTCTGAGCAGGGAACCCAGGGCCTGGAGGGTGTTTGTGTTTGTGTGACCCCTTTTCTAAGGTACAGGAACGCTTCAGTGATAGTGAGCCATGGCGAGCAGCCCCGCGGCGTGGAGGCCCGGGGCGAGCAGCCCCGGGCGTGGAGGCCCGGGCGAGCAGCCCCGGCGTGAGGCCCGGGGCGAGCAGCCCCGGGCGTGGAGGCCCGGGGCGAGCAGCCCCGGGCGTGGAGGCCCGGGGCGAGCAGCCCCGGGCGTGGAGGCCCGGGGCGAGCAGCCCCGGGCGTGGAGGCCCGGGGCGAGCAGCCCCGGGCGTGGAGGCCCGGGGCGAGCAGCCCCGGGCGTGGAGGCCCGGGGCGAGCAGCCCCGGGCCGTGGAGGCCCGGGGCGCGAGCGCCCGGCCGTGGAGGCCCGGGCGAGCAGCCCCGGGCCTGGAGGCCCGGGGCGAGCAGCCCCGGGCCTGGAGGCCCGGGGCGAGCAGCCCCGGGCCTGGAGGCCCGGGGCGAGCAGCCCCGGGCCTGGAGGCCCGGGGCGAGCAGCCCCGGGCCTGGAGGCCCGGGGCGAGCAGCCCCGGGCCTGGAGGCCCGGGGCGAGCAGCCCCGGGCCTGGAGGCCCGGGCGCGAGCCCCGGGCCTGGAGGCCCGGGGCGAGCAGCCCCGGGCCTGGAGGCCCGGGGCGAGCAGCCCCGGGCCTGGAGGCCCGGGGCGAGCAGGGCACTTCCCATTCTGTGTCTCCAATCCCTCGGAACTTTCCGGGGAGTTTCTGAGCTGAGACCCCAGTGTCTGGAGGCTGTTTCGGGATCTGTGACCTCTTTCTAGCAGGTACAGGGTGACTGCCTTCTCTCAGGCTCCAGCCATGGTGAGCCATCGTAATGACTCAGGGCCTGGAGGCCGGGGCTCGTAGCAGGTGTTTGGGATTCTGGGTCTCGCATCCC